>NC_080189.1:52897702-53200732 GCF_030028045.1 Hippopotamus amphibius kiboko | reverse complement strand
ATTAACCAAGAGTAAAGGCACAAATAAAGTAAATAGAAATGAAATAGAAGATATGCTGATACAGAATTAGCAGACTTCAAAAACCAAAAATGATTTGAAGCAAATTTAGTAAAATACTAACATGTATCTACACATGTATCTGTTATAATATTTTATAGAATTTTTAATATGTTCGAAATATTTCAAAGTTAGAAAAAATTTTATCATAGGCCAATTGCTGGCATTTCATGACTTGAAATTTAAAATTGATTGAGAAGTGGCTCTAACATAACTTCTAAAGGCAGCACATGAGTATGAGCTACAGTACACAGGATGACCTTAGCACCAGGTGAGCAGATGGAAGGCTTTTATTTTTCCCTGTTTATAGTCACTGCATCTTTCCATAGCATGGGGAATAAATAATCTGCTCTTCCAGATCTGTCCAAACTGGACTTATGCCCATACAGTGTTGGGTGAACAGGAGAAACCACCCAATTTCCTAACACGTGGTTTAATTCATTTACTTATTTTTGTTGCTGTTCAACAGATATTTATTGTCTTTGAGGTCCATACACTATGCTAAGAGCTAGGTATGCAGTACAAGTTCCCCTGAAGGTTTACTCTTGGAGTAACTTCTCATAGAATGTATAGTCTAGGGGCATAGAAGATTGTCTCCATGTGAAGAGCAGCATGAAGAAGTGCTACTGGTGACTCTGAAATGCCTCCTGAGTCACAAGCAGAATCGGAAAGCAGTAAGAAGGAATAGAGGCCACTAAAGACCTAGCCAGAAATTCTTTACAACTTTCTACTTTACCTCAACAGTGATTTCAACACTAAAATTTGTGGAGCATTTCCCATACCCAAAGCTCTGCGCTACATGTCTGTCTTTCTCATTTAACAGATGAGAAAAACGAACCACAGAAGAAATAAGTAAATTGTCCAAGGCCACATGAAAATGAATAAGCATAGTCAGGATTTGAATTTGTCCGTCTATCCCTAACAATATCCATGGTCTCTAAGTTTACTGCCTCCAAACTACAGATTTATCTTGGACTTAGAAACAAAAGTGACTAGTTTCATTTATTAACTCTAGTAGAGAAAAAAAAATTTTTTTTAATCAGAAAGGTAGCATGACCTCAAGAAGACAGCACTTACTCTGTCCAAAACTCAAACTGCTATGTGGGATACCTATTGACCCCACTCAGAATTACCTAAGAAACCACTCTGCCTTCTAAAGACAGTTAGAGGTACACTTCCAGATTTTTGAGAATATGGAGAGAAGAGAAAACAAAGGCAGAAAATAATCAACATATGAAATCTAAAGGCACACTTGGTCTTGTTTCCATTAGGTCATACCTGATTTCTTTGAGTCAAGACTCTGCTCAAATATCATACTCCTACTCTCTTTTTAAAAAAAAAAATTCATTTTATTGACATATAGTTGATTTACAATGTTGTGTTAATTTCTACTGTACAGCAAAGTGATTCAATTATATATGTGTATATAACTGAAGAATTAAGAATTTCTCATTTTATTTTCCATTATGGTTTATTACAGGATATTGAATATAATTATTGTGCTATACAGTAGGACCTTGTTGTTTAGCCATCCTATACATAATAGTTTGCATCTGCTAATCCCAAACTCCCAATCCATCCCTCCCCCAACTCCCTCCCCTTTGGCAACTACAAGTATGTTCTCTATGTCTATGAGTCTGTTTCTGTTTTGTAGACAATTTCATTTGTGTTATATTTTAAATTCCGCATACAAGTGATATCATATGATATTTGTCTTTATCTGTCTGGCTTACTTCACTTAGTATGGTGATCTCTAGGTCCAGCCATGTTGCCTCATATGGCATTATTTCATTCTTTTTTATGGCTAATATTCCATTGTGTGTGTGTGTGTGTATGCACCATATCTTTTTTTTTTCCAGCTCTTTATTGGCGTGTAATTGCTTTACACTGTTGTGCCAGTTTCTGCTGTACAAAAAAGTCAATCAGCTGTATTTATACATATATCCCCATATCCCCTCCCTCTTGAGCCTCCCTCCCACCCTCCCTATCCAGCAGTTTCCCACTAGCTATTCTACATTTGGTAGTGTATATATGTTAATGCTACTCTCTCACTTTGTCCCAGCTTCCCCTTCCCCCCTGGTGCCCTCAAGTCTGCTCCCTACATCTGCATCTTTATTCTTGTCCTGCTACTGGGTTCATCAGTACTGTTTTTTTAGATTCTGCACATATGCGTTACCATATGGTATTTGTTTTCCTCTTTCTGGCTTACTTCGCTCTGTATGACAGACTCTAGGTCCACCCACCTCACTACAAATAACTCAATTTCATTCCTTTTTATAGCTGAGTAATATTCCATTGTATATATGTACCACCGCTTCTTTATCCATTCATCTGTTGATGGGCATTTAGGTTGCTTCCATGTCCTGGCTATTATAAACAGTGCTGCAATGAACACTGTGGTACATGTATCTTTTTGAATTATGGTTTTCTCAGGGTATATGACCAGGAGTGGGATTGCTGGATCATACAGTAGTTCTATTTTTAGTTTTTTAAGGAACCTCCAAACTGTTTTCCATAGTGGCTGTACCAATTTACATTCCCACCAACAGTACAGGAGGGTTCCCTTTTCTCCGCACCCTCTCCAGCATTTATCGTTTCTAGATTTTTTGATGATGGCCATTCTGACCAGTGTGAGATGATACCTCATTGTGGCTTTGACTTGCATTTCTCTAATGATTAGTGATGTTGAGCATCTTTTCATGTGTTTGTTGGCCATCTGCATGTCTTCTTTGGAGAAATGTCTATTTAGGTCTTCCGCCCATTTGTGGATTGGGTTATTTGCTTTTTTGGTATTAAGCTGCATGAGCTGCTTGTATATTTTGGAGATTAATCCTTTGTCCATTGCTTCACTGGCAGATATTTTCTCCCATTCTGAGGGTTGCCTTCTTGTCTTGTTTATGGTTTCTTTTGCTGTGCAAAAGCTTTTAAGTTTCATTAGGTCCCATTTGTTTATTTTTGTTTTTATTTCCATCATTCTAGGAGGTGTGTCAAAAAGAATCTTGCTTTCATTTATGTCATGGAGTGTTCTGCCTATGTTTTTCTCTGAGAGTTTTATAGTTTTTGGCCTTACATGTAGGTCTTTAATCCATTTTGAGTTTATTTTTGTGTATGGTGTTAGGAAGTATTCTAATTTCATTCTTTTACATGCAGCTGTCCAGTTTTCCCACCACCACTTATTGAAGAGGTTGTCTTTTCTCCAATGTATAGTCTTGCCTCCTTTGTCAAAGATAAGGTGACCATATGTGCATGGGTTTATCTCTGGGCTCTCTATTCTGTTCCATTGATCTGTATCTCTGTTTTTGTGCCAGCACTATACCATTTTGATCACTGTGGCCTTTGTAGTATAGTTTGAAGTCAGGAAGCCTGATTCCTCCAGCTCCGTCTTTCCGTCTCAAGATTGCTTTGGCTAGTCAGAGTCTTGCGTTTCCATACAAATTGTAAAATTTCTTTTTCTAGTTGTGAGAAATGACATTGATAATTTGATATGGATTGCCTTGAATCTGTAGATTGCTTTGGGTAGTATAGTTATTTTCAAAATGTTGATTCTTCCAATCCAAGAACATGGTATGTCTCTACATCTGTTTGTATCGTCTTTGATTTCTTTCATCAGTATCTTATAGTTTTCTGCATATAGGCCTTTTGCCTCCTTGGGTAGGTTTATTCCTAGGTATTTTATTCTTTTTGTTGCAATGGTAAATGGGAGTGTTTCCTTAATTTCTCTTTCTGATTCTTCATAGTTAGTATATAGGAACGCAAAAGATTTCTGTGCATTAATTTTGTATCCTGCTACTTTACCAAATTCACCAATTAGCGCTAGTAGTTTTCTAGCACCTTAGGATTTTCTGTGTATAATATCATGTCATCTGCAAAGAATGACAATTTTACTTCTTCTTTTCCAATTTGGATTCCTTTTATTTCTTTTTCTTCTCTGACTGCTGTGGCTAAAACTTTCAAAACTATGTTGAATAACATTGGTGAGAGTGGGCACTTTTGTCTTGTTCCTGTTCTTAGAGGGAATGCTTTCAGTGTTTCACCATTGAGAATGATGTTGGCTGTTGGTCTGTCATATATGGCTTTTATTATGTTGAGGTAGTTTCCTTCTATGCCCATTTTCTGGAGAGTTTTTATCATAAATGGATGTTGAATTTTGTCAAAAGCTTTTTCTGCATCTATTGAGATGATCATATGGTTTTTATCCTTCAAATTGTTAATATGGTGTATCACATTGATTGATTTGCACATATTAAAGAATCCTTGTATTGCAGAAATAAACCCCACTTGATCATGGTGTATGATCTTTTTAATGTGCTGTTGGATTTTGTTTGCTAGTATTTTGTTGAGGATTTTTGTATCTATGTTCATCAGTGATATGGGCCTGTAATTTTCTTTTTTTGTGACATCTTTGTCTGCTTTTGGTATCAGGGTGATGGTGGCCTGAGTTTACGAGTGTTCCTCCTTCTGCTATATTCTGGAAGAGTTTGAGAAGGATAGGTGTTAGCTCTTCTCTAAATGTACCACATCTTCTTTATCCATTCCTCTGTTGATGGACATTTAGGTTGTTTCCATGTCTTGGCTATTGTGAATAGTGCTGCTATGAACATAGGGGTGCATGTATCTTTTCAAATTAGAGTTTTGTCTGGATATATGCCCAGGAGTAAGATTGCTGAATCATATGGTAGCTCTATTTTTAGTTTTTTGAGGAACCTCCATACTGTTTTCCATAGTAGCTGCACCAATTCACATTCCCACCAACAGTGTAGCTTCTCTCCCTCTTGTACCACAGTCTCCATCTCTTCTTCTGCCCACCCTCTCAGATTTCTTCCTATTCCTCTCATGCACCAAGATCTTATACACCAAGGCCTCTGGGCTGCTGCACATGCTAATTTCACTGCCTGAAAACCTGTTCCCTTCCCATTTCACCAATCGTTTAAACCCCAGAATTAATATAATTTCCTCAAGGAAGTCTTCCGTAATCAACCAGACTAGGTCAGGTCTCCCATCAAATGCTCCTCTCAGGACAACAGGGACTCCTCTTTACGGCACTCTCATATCTGTCATTTAAAATGACCCTTTGGGGACTTCCCTGGTGGTGCAGTGGTTGAGAGTTCGCCTGTCAATGCAGGGGACACAGGTTCAATCCCTGGTCTGGGGAGATCCCACATGCCACAAGAGCAACTAAGCCCATGCGCCACAACTACTGAGCCCGTACTCTAGAGCCCGAGAGCCACAACTATTGAGCCCACGTGCCACAAGTACTGAAGCCCATGCGCCTAGAGCCCAAGCTCTACAACAAGAGAAGCCACCACAATGAGAAGCTCACACACCACAAAAAGAGTAGCCGCTGCTCGCCGCAACTAGAGAAAGCCCGCGCAGCAATGAAGACCCAATGCAGCCAATAAATAAATAAATAAATAAATAAATATTTTTTAAAATTTTTAAAAATACCTTTTGGTAGTTATTTTCATTATGCCTACCACCCTTACTAAACTACTAGCTTTATGAGGGCAAGAATTGTGTCAAATATTGTTCACAGCTATCTCCCTGAGCCAATGGCAAGTTCTCAACACACCTCTATTGAATGAAAGAGGGTTGAGAACACAAGTGGGGTATCTGACAATTTAAGCATTTTTCTATTCTGCCATAAATCTTTAATGCCAGCTTTCCTGTCTAAGTGTCTAATGTCACTTAATCGCCACACACCTAAATTTTTAGGAGTTTCCTATGGGGATAACCATGTGCACCTACACCTTCCTCCTTTTGTACCTCACAGATACAATGAAAAGTTTGCTATGATAAAATATCAACTGTAAATCTGATCAATTACCCCCAAACATGGCTGAAAACACTCTACTCAATACCAATGTACTAATTCTCTGGTCTTAATTACCTGTTCTTATTTTTATAGTGGCCACTTATTCACCAGAAAATAAGAATTTTTTAATAAATAAAAAAGAAAATAACATCAGTCTGGGACAACACCAAGGGAATAATTTGTGATTTTTTTTTTTTTGGCTTCAAACCAGTTTCAAACTCATCCAAAACAACATTTCCACAACTTCCTGCTCAAAAGTTCACTCTGATTTCAAAAAATTTTCTGACAGTAGATTTCTATAAGACATTATATAATACAAAGATTAGTTCTGTAATTAGAATTAAAATAGGAACAATATTCTATTATAAAATAGTTCATTGGTTCCATATAGAGAAATACTATTAGTGCTACTTCGAATTTTCTTAAATTTATGGCTGAACACGTCTTTTTAAGTTTATAGATAACATCTTGAATATTAACAGATAAAATAATTCTTTAGATACTTAACTGAAAAAAATCTTACACTAGAAACAAAATAAAGAGGATTTTCTACCAAAATAGGTTACAAACAGAGCTTAGAAACAGAACTCATGCTGACACCAGCTGCCATTCCATTTCTTCTTACTCCCAGCATTAAGATACCTGACCTGCATAAACTGGTAATGGGCCAATATATTATCTTCAGGCTACAGAGTTAAGACTACTTGCAATCTTAACAATGCCATTAAGGCAGCCAATGCATTATACATGTTGATGGACCTAAAGCAACCTTGCTTTGGTCCCAAGGGAAAGCAAAATTTACTTAATCCCCAAAGAATTTTTTCCAATAATACAAAGAGAATTAAATCATGAAACCTGAGACCTCCCTGAAACCACACTGATTACAAGATGGCAGAGGAACATATGTCTGCACAAACCTGCCAGGGGAAAAATGCACAGTGTCCAGCTCATCAAAAAGATGTTAAATAGATGACTAGCAGCAGAAAAAAAGTAAAGTTAGGAGACATACCTGGAATAACTGTTACATGTGAGGAAGAAACAAACATTTTATCAGTTTGTTTATGAGATTTGTGTAGCTATTTTACTCCCTTCCCTGAGTGTATGTGTGTGCGTGTGTGTGTGTGTGTGTATGTGTGTTGGGGAAGGAAGGGGGATGGGCATTTTGAAGCACCTTGGCAGGGATTCAACCAAATATCTAGTCTTTCAGCAGAAAGATGACATGTTTCAGCTTCACTACTCTTGTCCATAATACTTCACATTTCCTCCACATGCAGACAAATGTACACATAAGCATAAGACAGGCATAAGAGTTGAGCCATGTGTTTGCCATGTGCAAGACAGCAACATATTTCATATGGTTACAGTTTAAAAGCCACAGCAATTCTCTCTCCTGAACAATATTCAGTCTAACTTGTAAGGAGTACAAAGAAGGCCTAAAAATAAACTCCAACAGAAAACAGTGGGAAAAAACAGGTCTTCCTTGGAAGGTATTTACTCTTCTTTAGGATAATGGAAATTTTATATTTAGAATAAAAGAGACTCACCTGAACCAAACAATTACATCTTTGATGCATGGCTTCCTAAAACATCTGCTAAGGAAGATATAATTGCAAATAGTAAAATGAAGTGCTGTAATTTAAATATTTGCATTTCAATTTCTCTGTTACTATAATTATTGGTTTCCATAGAGAGGGTAGACTATAGTGGATAATGGCATGAATTTCGGCGCCAGACTGCTTGGCAGCAAATTAGTTAAACTTTATGTGCTCAGTTTCCTCATCTGCAAATAGAGGATACCAATGGTACTACTGAGGGATTAAATGGCTTAAAATATGTAAAGCACTTATTAGACCAGTGCCTGGAACACAGTAAGCACCATACAAATGTTTGCTATTTCTCCGACTGCTACTAGTAATTCTACTTATTATTCCCCAGTCCAGTTACCAGTAGTGATCCCATCAAAAATATGAACATGATTCGAAGAGGTAGAGATTGTACAAAATGGGAAATCCAGGATGGTAAAACGAGCAGTCATGGGTATAATAATTATTTATTTGCAAAAATGCAAAATTCTGAGAATGATACCACGTCATAATATCAAGTCATTATATTTTAAAATTCTGTTAAAGTGAGTGTTTCATTAGCTGGAAAGAAATGCCACCAATAGTCTTAAGGAAGCAAAATGAGTTTGGCTTTGTGAGAAGTGGTTAACTCTTCCAAGTGACTAGCATTAAACCACTGGCAGCAGTTATTTGCCCCTAAGATAAGACTTAGCCTTGGAGTTAATAGATAGTAAATGAAAGCATAGTCTTTCCACAGGACAGTAAGACAGTAACATATGGTAATTATCAATCAATGAAAGCAGCTCACTAGGACTCTCATACACCAGCCATCAAACATATGGTTTTTCCAGCTATCCTTTTGTTCAGCCTTTAAAATACTTTATAATACTTCTGTGAGGATATCATGGCTCTTGCAATAGTAATAGAGAAAATTAATGAATCCTCCTTCTGATATAATTCACCACTTAAAAATGAAAGTATTTAAAAATGGGCAGCAGCTCAAACCCACAAGACCCAAAGGACAAGGTTTCCTGTGCTGGTCCTATTTGCAATTACAGAATCATCTCTAAATTAGAAGATCTTGGAATTGAATCCCACCATCCCTGAAATTCAATTCAATAATTCTTATCAAATTACTGGAAGATTAACCCTATTTGTATATTTATTTTTTTAGAAAGTCTAGATCTCATTCTTGTAGGATTCTTACGTCCTAGGGTTTAAGGAAAATCATTTACATCAGCAGTTAGGAGCTAATGAAATCATTAAATATAATAAAATTTAAAACTAGTTAAGATATAGCCAATAAGCAAATATTTGTGTATAAGGAAAATACATTGACCAATTTTTTTTAATCATTCTAATTTTATTACTAGTCATATTGACGTTAAGTCATGGCTACACTGTTTCAGAGAATGGACTTGAGAAGAAATTTATTGAAGTCAACTAATTTTAAAATGTGTATATTTGTGATTAATTTATTTTTAGTTGTGTAAAAAGATATCATGTCCATAGCTATGACATCTGAAATTTTCTCTCTGGCCAAAAGAACCTGTGTGAGGTACCTGCATGCCCGTCCCACAACCTGTGACACCTGCATCTGAAGTTTTCCCTCATCCTGCACCAGAGGTTCTGCTCTCAGAGTTTAGGCTCAGTGCTGAGAGTCCTTAACCTATACCTCCCAGAAAGTGCAGCAGAAGAACATAAATAAAGATTCTAACATATGGGTAGTAGCATCTGCCTAACATTCCTATCATTGCAGCAGGAGCCCCTCAAAGGACCAACTAAAGGTCTTTAATTGACAGTCTGCCCATCAGCCGGCCTTAAAATGAACATCACTGAGTTTCTCTACTGGATAAACACCTCCCCATCTCCAGAGTCAGAGAAAATGCCTGAAACTTCAATTTGAAATTAAGGGTGATAAAACTAAGAGCTTAAGTGACAATTATAAATAGATCCATTAAAAAAAAATCCTTTCTAAAAGCATCTTCCTAGGCCATGTGACTTCATTACTGTGTAGGTAACTAAGTATTCTTCCCTTATTCAAAATGTTCTGGGACTTCCTAGCTGGCGCAGTGGTTAAGAATCTGCCTGCCAATGCAGGGGACAAGGGTTTGAGCCCTGCTCCAGGAAGATTCCACATGCGGTGGAGCAACTAAGCCCCGTGCACCACAACTACTGAGCCTGCGCTCTACAGCCCATGAGCCACAACTATTGAGCCCGTGTGCCACAACTACTGAAGCCCACGTGCCTAGAGCCCCAGCTCTACAACAGGAGAAGCCACGGCAATGAGGAGCCCGTGCACCACAACGAAGAGTAGCCCCCGCTTGTCTCAACTAGAGAAAGCCGCTAGAGAAAGCCCGTGTGCAGCAGCAAAGACCCAACACAGCAAAATAAATAAATAAATTTTAAAAATAAGCTTCTTAAAAAAAAAAGTTCTGGAAAAGCTACTACAGTGAGAATTCATGATAGAAAGCATGTTTCCGAAATGTAAGGAAAAGTTATAAATAAGAAAGCCATTTTGGAAAAGAAGTGCTGTTGCTGAGTTGCTCTCCTTTAAAAAAAAAAAGAAAACAAGATTTTAAAAAGCATTTGTATAGATTGCTTGGCTACGGGGGCTGTTGCTTGCATTTCATCTCAAAGACAGCCTGAAAACAAAGATAATCTAAAAGCTATTTGAAAACACACACAGACACACACATGCACACACACACACAAAGTCTCCACTTCAGAAGATTCATCACTGATGCAGCAGAATGGATGGCTGTATACTAATGTATGCAGCAAAATTTACTGCACACCAAGGCCTGATTTTCCTTTTCTACTTAATGGCTTACTCTTCTTGCTTCTATAGAAAGAACCAAGATTTTGGATGGCAATGCAGTTTTGAGAATCAATAAGGAAACTTGATATCCAGGATAAGCAAAAACAGATTAACCCCTTTGTTCATCTTTTCTGCTGCAACAAATATATATTAGGTTGGCCAAAACGTTCACTCGAGTTTTTCCATAACATCTTACAGAAAAAGCCAAATGAACTTTTTGACCAATCCAATGTAATGACACTCTGGCAGTTGAATAGATGTTCTTGTGCTCCTCATGCTCAAAAAAGAAGGAGTTCAAGCATTTATGTACTATTCAATTGTATGCAATGAATTTGAGAAAGATCTATGTCTCATAAAAGGATATGTTAAGTAAAGGTCTTATCATTTAAAAAAAAGTAGAAGAAACAGAATGAAGTCACTAAAGTATAATGTACATAAACAAACTAAATTCTGTCACTAATAACAAATTGAGAAGATTTTTTACCTAAGATAGGAGTCTGCAATATTTTATAGCACCATATAATTATTTGTGGGATTTTTTTTGCAAACAAAACATCTTAAAAGATATCTTAAGAAACATTATTCCTTTAACACATTGTGTACATTTGAAGTGTTCAAGTATTGAGAATTATGTTCCTCATGGAGAAATCTAGAAAACAATATGATAAAGTGTGATACAACTCAAGATCACAAACAATTTTCTATGGATGTTTTTCAGGTTTATAGAACCTAAAAAGTTAGCATGAGCCAGGAAGGTATCTGTTTTCCTGACACTCATCACACGTAAATTTTTCTGAGTGATTTCTTATAGCTGTCCTCCACTACTGTTTTTTGCCTGTCATTGACACATTCATTGTGGAAGATAAAGAGATTAATGTGGGATTTTAAGAAAAAAAGTATATCTTTTTTTAAGAAAATAGAATTGAGCTAGAAATCTGACTTAGAAAAATGAATGCAAAAGGAATATATACTACCAACTGTAAAATAGATAGCCAGTGGGAAGTTGTTGTTGTATAACAAAGGGAGTCCAACTCGAGGATGGAAGATGCCTAGAGGACTGGGACAGGGAGGCTGGGGGGGACTCGAGGGAGGGTGGGGGGGGGAGTCGAGGGAGGGAGGGAATACGGGGATATGTGTATAAAAGCAGATGATTGAACTTGGTGTACCCCCCCCAAAAATAATAAATAAATAAATAAAAGGAATCTAGAGAGTCTACTGGTAGCACAGCACCTGCTGGGAGAAGATACTGTGCGGAGCTAGAAATCGTTCATGGACCTCCAACCCCAGGGAGGGGAGACAGACGTGACCAGCAGAAGAAAAACTATCTTGTAAAAAAGCTCAGGCTTTCTCCTTGCTTTTATATCAATTTCACTGATACTCTGTCTCCGGAAATGACCGTGGCCACTTCAGTTTGCCTAAACAACATTTTTTAAGGAAAATTACACCACCATTCCATCAGAGTAAAAGGTTCCCTAGAGTCACAATAACCTCTCTCACCCCTTAAGCAGACACTATCTCCCCTGACACCTGCTCTCCAACACACAGCACTCTCTCCAATTCCTTCACCCATTTCCAGACTTCAACCTTGACCCACTCTCCTTTGCCTTCTAATTCATCTTCTTACTGCCACTACGGACATAATTAAGACTTTGAGACACTGATCCTTGAGTGCATTCAATTCAATTAAGTAATGGGTAGCAGCCAATTAAGTACCAGTCAAAAGTCAATACTGGAAAATGGGTGTCTCTACATATCCATCCTTAATGATTTGGATCCTGATTCAAGGACAAGTTGGCAGTGCTCGTATACAATTTGGAAATGATTTGAAATAATAAAAAAGATATTAAGCAGCTATTACTTCTGATTACATATCATAAGAGGTCAAATAATTTAACCAAAAAAATACTATCAGAACTAATAATATTGATGACTAGTCACGATCTTTCATTGGTAATAATACCAATAATTCATTGGTAATAATCATATCTCTACCAAGATGTCTATTTTTACTTTTTGACTCCAAGGAAATCCACTTCTTCACCCATCCATACAAATACAGAGGATTTACCATTCCTCTCTTAGTGTTCTAAAACTCCTACTATGGCTATTTTCCTGAGATGTGAAAAATAAAACAGCCTTTGTACTAGAGTGTGTCTCTACCATTTTTGCCTATGGCAACTGACATTACCAAAAAGCTACCCAAATACATAACCAAGTTTGAGAGGGATACCTAAGGCTCTTCACATAGACCACTATTTCAGTTTCAAGATGATAAAGGAGTAATTGTTAGGGACTCCCCCAAAATGAGATATATATATATAATAAATCTAAATAAAATACACTTCATTTTGTATGGCTATTCTATTTTACATACTGTAGAATACACGGCAGATAACATGATATGAATCAGCTCCAGAGTTAGAGAACCTAGATTGAAACTACAGCTCTACCCCTCCTCACTGTGTTACTTTCAGCAAGTTATATAACCTCTCTATACCTCAGTTTCCTATCAAGTGGGATAACAGTTATATTTATAATCACAGGTTGTTTTGAGGATTGAATATATGTAAATTCATATGATTGTCACATCATGAGCAATAAATGTTAGTGACTACTATTATTAGGATTATAATACTGATGAACCAGAGTCTATATAATGGGCGACTTCAACTAACCAGAATACTGGCAGCTGGCAGCTTCAAGATAAAAAGCTAGCTAACCATAAAACAGCGAACTGCATGGTTTAGACTCATTCGCTGCTACTCATCAATTCCAGTTTCCCTTGTCTGAAGAATCCAGAGTCATAGTTCACCACAATCAAAATAAAAAGATCTTGTTCCCAGGGTATTCTGATTAATTGAGGTTTTATGTTTAAATTCTTTATAAAATTTATGTCAAACACAGAAAGTTCTCCCTAAACAAAGGGGCAAATTTTGAATTTCATTTTTAAATGAATTGGAAATAAATGTAAGTGAAAGATGATATTAATATGTTTTATTAAAGGAACAAATAAAAAGTATATGTTTTTTCCTGCTTCAAGCCTTTCTTGGTAACCTTCGAAAAAAAAGGTTTAAATAGAACTTTAAGATCAGGTTTACGCACCTCTCTGATAGGAATAAGACTGCCTTCAGTGAGACACAGAAAGTCTTGCAGATAATATAAATTTTGTTTTAATAAATTTATTTATTTATTCATCCATTTCATTGGCTGTGTTGGGTTCTCTCTGCCACGCGTGGGCCCTCTTTTTAGCTGCGGTGAGTGGGGGCCACTCCCCGCCGCAGCGCGCGGGCCCCCCACTGCCGTGGTCTCTCCCTTTGCGGAGCACGGGCTCCAGGCACGTGGGCCCCAGTAGCTGCAGCACATGGCTCAACAGCTGTGGCCCACAGGCTCCAAAGTGTAAGCCCAACAGCTGTGGCGCAGGGGCCCAGCTGCTACGCAGCATGTGGGATCCTCCCAGAGCAGGGACCGAACCCATGTCCCCCGCACCGGCAGGCAGACCCTCAACCACTGCGCCACCCAGGAAGCCCACAAATTATTATCTTAAGGAAAGATCACTAAAATGTATTTCATTTTACTGTAAATATAAAATTGCCATCAAGAGCAAAATCTAAACTGTGAGAGAGTGTATAGGATAAATGACCTGGTTTCTTCAACAAATATCAATAAATGGTAAGGAAGAATAAAAAGAGAAAGACAAGCGGAAACCAATGCATTAAAAGAGACTTTTAAAAACTTATTTTAAAAAAAACCTAAATAGGCAAAACTAAACTCTAGGACATGCTTGGGTGATAAAACTATAAACAAAAGTAAGGAAAGAGTAACAACAAAAGTCAGGATAGTGTTTACACATCTTATAAGAGGAGGAGGGAGGGACCTGGGTTTTGGAAGCAGCACATGGAAAAGGGGGCCAAGGTCTATTTCTTGAACTGGATAGTGGTTATAGGGTGTTCACCCTTTAGTCATTTTTGTGTTAGTGTTACATTTTACAATTAAGAAGATTTTAAAAATAAAATTGCAATGTAAAAGATTCACCAAAGTAGCTATTAAGTATTTCTTTTCATGCAAATATCTTCCTTTTCCCACATTCATGCTCACACCCTTAAATCAAACGTATTGCACCTGAATTTTCACAAATAAAGGTTCCATGACACCTGAGCAGAGTTATTTACTAGATTGATTTCTAGCCATTATTTAAATCAGACTTGATAATTGTTTTGATTTTAATTTTGCATCCTCAAGATCAATATGATTATGTTTCTCCCAAATGATAAAAACAAAAAGTTCTTACGTACAGTTTTGCTTTGATCTCATATACCCTTCCAACCACTTCAATCCCAGGGAAAAACCAATTTAGAAAAAAAATTGATAGGCCTCGTAGGGAGGATGTTATGGGCTGAATTTGTATTCCCCTAAAATTCTTGTGTTGAAGTCCTAACCCCTAGTATCTCAGATTATAACTATATTTGAAGATAGAGTTTTTAAAGAGGTAATTAAGTTAAAATAAGGTCATTAGGGTGGGCACAGACCCAATACGACTGGTGTACATCTAAGAAGAAGAAATTAGGATACAGTTACACAAAGAGAGAAGATCATGTGAAGACACAGGGAGAAGACACCATCTACAAGCCAAAGAGAGAGGCCTCAGAAGAAACCAACCCTGTTGACACCTTGATCTTGGACTTCTAGCCTCCAGAACTGTGAGAAAATAAAACAATTTTCTTTGTTTAAGCCACCCTGTCTATGGTACTTTGTTATGGCAGCCCTAGCAAAGTAACATAGAAGGTAAAGGAGGAGTACAAAATTTTAAAGTTTTTTTTTTTTAAGTAGTAGAGGGAAGAAAAAGAAAAATATGAAATGCTATAATTTTACAATTTTACTCAACTCATAATATATAGTTAAAAAGAAAAGCTTAAGAAAATTCTGAGTCATTAGTAAAGAACGGAGAACTAACAGACTCCATGTAAAAAGAAACACCCAAAGAGCTAAGCACGGAGGGCAAGACATGAGGGAAGCGAAAGAACTGGCTACTGACTTGGCTACTGACTTTGAATTGATGGGGCAGGACTCAGCGCTTTCAATATGGTTCCTCGAAAAAAACCCAGAGGAGAATTTTGAGTTACATTTTTAAATGGACTACAACAAACTGAGGTGATAGGTGAGATCAAAGTGGTTTTCTTAATGGGAGAAATTTCTCTGGCTCTAGGGTTTGGATAAAGTTTGGATTTACATTTCTCTGGTTGAATAGCCTTGGGGGTTAGGCAAACTATCAAGGAAGAAAATGCAATTCTCAGGCTGGAAAATCATCAATGGTTGTGTGGTGAAGTCCATGTTCCGGGTGTTATATATACCCATGGAGCCTAATGATCTGAGTGGACTATGCTTTGTTGATTAACATAAGTTTCCTGCAAAGGAATAGCAGTGTAGAAAAAGCAGATAGCTATTTCTGGATCTACCCTCCAAACCTCCATGCTTGTATCTGCATTTCGTCATCCCACTGACAGCCATAAACGGAAATAAATAGTGAACTGCCTGTTTCCTCTCTTTAATTTAGCAAAGGGATAATATACACTCTGCATTCCAAAAAGCATCATACAAAATAGAAAATGAAGTCAAATAAACAAGGATGAGATTAAAAGGAGTCCAGAGATTCTAAATCTAGTTAAATATTGTTTCCAACTTTAAGCAAAATCGCTCCATTTTCTTATGTCATACCAAGAAGAATCCTAACGTGCTTTCTGATGTAAGGCAGTTATACAAATCAATCAACCATTCAATTAGTCAGTTTTAAAATACGTTTAGAATAACTTTCTAGAGGGACTGCCATAATTATTATATCTAGATCATTTGTAAAAATTAACAGATTTTGCTTTCACTGTTTATCCGTTAGAGCTGTATAGACGTATGAAGATTTATTTCCTTGGAGAATGCCCCAATGTCTGGAATTTGCTTTTGTAGAGGAACAAAATTTGCCACCCCAAAATGTCCCTTTGGCATACAGATTATTTGGAGCTGAAAATAATCAAGACCCCAAAAGACTCAGGAAGAAATTCTGACCTTCCCTAAAACTATCCAAAGAGTGTGGATATCCAGGAAGAGAGGCATCACCACAGACAACTATAGCATGAACTAGGTGTGCAGACAGGGAGGAACCTAGCAAAGTCTGTTGCTGAAACTCGTCTCTGCGTCCCATTGTCTCTGTGTCCCATTGTCTCTGTGTGGCCCAGCAAACCTCTGGTTGACCAAACATTTGCTTTTCCATCTCCATATGAATTGCTTCCCCCTCTTTGAGGTCCCAGACCACTATACTCAACATCTTTTTTTGTCTTTAGCTGAGGATGGTATGTAAGGTGAGGGTTTTCAGCCCTTTTGGTGAATTACTCAGTTCTTCTGGGTCTCTTCCATGTATACATGTTATTGAACTTTTGTTTGATTTTTGTCCTGTTAACCTGTCCCACGTCAATTTAATTCATAGAGCAGCCCGAAGAGGCTAGAAGGGTAGAGGAAAATTCCTTCCTCCCGACACTTTAAAATACTACACACACAAACAGAGAAAGAAAAGATAGTCAACATGTTTATAACTGTTGATGCTGCAGGATGGGTATGTAGGAGTTCACTGTAGTATTCTTTTTACTTCTGTATATGTCTGAAACGTTCCATAATAAAAAGTTTTCTTTTTTTTTTTTTTAGTTAACATATATTTGCAAAATCCAATCCCCTTCCTTTATTACTGGACTAGGACAATGTAATTTATTTTGGTTATTGATAACAGAGTTTATATAAAAAGCTTTATTACAGTAATATATCTAAATTGAAAA
Source organism: Hippopotamus amphibius kiboko (assembly GCF_030028045.1). Lineage (NCBI taxonomy): Eukaryota > Metazoa > Chordata > Mammalia > Artiodactyla > Hippopotamidae > Hippopotamus > Hippopotamus amphibius. Next base: position 53,183,665 of record NC_080189.1, on the reverse strand, counting down.
GCAGTAAACATAAGCTTTAAGGGAATATAACTTTGGAAAACGTTTACAATATGTTTACTTTTAACAAGCAAGATATAATATTGTAAATATGTATGCTACCAAATCTGTAAAATATGAAAATTTAAATACATGCATGGGACAAAAAAATACTAGAGGGAAATACAACAAAATGAAAACAAAGCTTATCTGTCAGTGATGAGTTTAAGATGATTTTTTCCTTTTTTGATATATTTTTCTCTATTAACAAGTTTTCTAAAGTGAGTATAAATTAAATTTATCATCAGAAAAAGAAAACAAATATATACACCAAAAAACGGCATTATAATTCTGATAAGGCAGAACAGACAGTCTGAATGCTGTTCAGAAGAAAATAAACACTAAAACTCTTTATATAAACATTGGTCCTAAAGAATCTCTTGGGTGGGGTTTGGTCTCATATGCCTCCAACAACATTATCAATAGACATGAAAGACACACACCTTCTTATGCCTATAATAGGAGAAAAAAAATTTTTTTGTATGTAATCTTTTTCAGAGCTTCCCTGACAAGAACCAGTATCTTGAGATTTCTGTCTCCAGGGTTTTAAAACTCCCTGGCACATAACTGTTGACATAATAAGTTCATGATTTCACCAGAGAAATCTTTCCCAAACGAACGCAAAGGGTCCAGGCACCTACTCTGGACCGCAGATTTCACCTCTTGGTTCCCAGCACTAACCTTAAAAGCAAATTTCAGAAACTGTTTTCTGTGACATAATCTAAAAGAGAACTACTTGCAGTAGTATTAATCCCACAAAGCATAACTCCAACAATTCCTGCAGTACAGTAAGAATTCGTTTTCTGGTAACTAAATTTCTTCCCGAAGTCAGTGATACCCTTTCTTGATAAGTTCTGAAATATAAAAGCCCCAAAACTGTATATTAGAAGTATCACTGAAGATTAAGATCATAATCAGTACTTAAAAGATTCTCAAAAGCTTCCCCCAGAGAAAAATTTTACTTACTTTCACTTCCACAGTCTTCCCTCCAGGTTCAACGTGTCTCTCCACATACTCAGAGGACAGCAAATCACTGCAACCAAAAGAAATGATGATCAAAGAGGACCCTGAAAACGTAAATCATTTGAAAATCACCATTAAGTTTACCACATTCCAGCCTGAATGATTCTTTAATCCAGATTTGAAAACAAAAGTAAAGCTTTATAGGTCTCTCTTTCTCTCTCTTACACACGGCCTAACTTCTAAAAGGATATGAGGCTAAACGGACTAAATCACCTGTCACCCCACTGCTTAGAAGAGCTAATTCCACTGATCTAGTTCAGCAATTCTAGGAAACTACCATTATTTTTAAGACATCTTATTCTCCCCTTTTTTACTCTAGCTTTTTTGTGCGTGAAGACTTTAAATTTTTATACCTTACATCCTTCTTTGCTGTGTCTCTTCCCTAACCTTTGAATAGTGAGCTACTCCCAGAAGGCTTAGTCTCCTGTGTTCCTTGGTGCTCTTTTCCTATCTCACAGTATTAAGATACTGTCAATTTTTAAATTTATATTTCCAGTGCAGAGCTTTTTCTTTTCTCAAACTGGAGATGTAACTGCCTACTGGACATCTCTGCTTGAATATCTAACAGGCATCTCAAACTTACCATGCCAAGGCTGAATTCTCTCACCCTCACTCCCCATCACCTGCTCAGCCCACAGCCTTCCACAATAGCTAACATCAACACCATCATTTCAGCTGCTTTGCCCAGAACTTCAAGATTATCAACTCTTCTCACACCCCACTTCCTTGCTTTAGCTTTTTATCAAATACTTTTGGTTTACTACCATACCTTACCATTTCTTATGTGTTACATGTGATATTTTACCTAACAAAATATTAGTTTCTCCCACAAAAAATTAAACAGAGGCAAAGAAAGTTAGGAGAAATGAAAAAGAATATACCTTCAGCATTTTAAAATAATCTTTTTTGAAATCTTCCCTGAACAACCATCACCTTCTTGTATAATTTTTAGATGTTTACATCATCTTAAATACACTTCTCTTTAATTCTATATATGAGGAAAATATTTCCCCTTTAACAGAGGCACCTCAAGTTACAACTCCCATCAACAGTCTTAAAGTCTTTAAATTTTTAAAGCACTAAAATGTAAATAAAATTAACGTTAAGTAAAAATATAAACTTCTAAATCTACGCCCCTATTAACAGACATTCAGCCAACTAAAAAAATTTGTTTCACAATGCTCTGAAGGTCACCAAGTCAAAATTGTTCCAAGCATAAAGAAAAAGATGAATTTATAAGCACAAGGGCTACTACAATAAGCACTATGCCTACGGTTGCTTGGAATGTAAACAGAAAGATCCAACAAGCATTACATTAATGCAGACACCAGAGTCAGTTTCTTATAGTATCTGATGCTTACTTTACCATCTAGGAAACCTATAATTATAGTTTAAGTCCTTGTTTCATTTGTCTTTGGAATACATTTTCCTATTGACTCTACGGGGAAAACAGCTAGAATGCTCTAAGCTGCAAGTTGTAGGAAACACACCTAAAAGTGGCTTAAACAATCAGGACATTGACATATTTCATTTCTTGTTAGATATTCCAGGGCAGGTGTAATGTGAATTTGCTTTAGCAACTCTTCAATTTTGGTAGGTGAACACATTTAAAGTTTATAAAATACAGGCAAAACACTTTTTTAGATGTTTTAAGTATAGATACGTAGCTACTAAGCAAAATTTTGTTAGATGTGGGCAGAATGCATAAGATGTATAAAGTACATGTGAGAAGATCATGTGTGTATCTCACATTGATAGAAAGGGATGGATGCCCAAATGATACATAACATTTTTAAGGCACCTGTGTAATAAGTGTTTATTATATAAAAATATGTAAGAGACACTAAATATGCACGATATGCTTATATATAAGCACTTAATATTTATGAGGTTTTATTTCAACCACCTATTGGTAACACTCAGGATTTCTCAACTTCCACACTACTGACATTTCAGGCCAGATAATTCTTTGTCTTGGGGAGTATCTTATGCATTGTCACATGGTTAGCAACATCCATGACCTCCACCTACTAGATGCCAGCATCACTCTCTCACACACACACACACACACCAGCCATGACAATCAAAAATGTCTCCAGACATTTTCAAATGTACACTGAGGGGTAAAACTGCCCTGGTTAACAACTGCTACTGACACCCATTCCTGCCCCATGTTTTCTCTGCCCAAAAAGCACAAACAGAATTCACGGTTGTTCATCAAGCTAATTGGCAGGCTGCAGCTCCTGACCAAGCATACTTGTCCCTGTGTCTCTCACATACAGCACGTGGGTATCATTTGCTCAGGCCACCTTCCATCTGAGGGGCGTGCCCAAACCTCAGCTCTGGTCCTTGTAACTACACATCAGCAGGGAAAGCGGGTGCAGCAGAGAGAGAAGCAGGTCTTTAGAACACCATGTACCCCAGGATTAGCTGGAGTGGTCCTTCCACCCCACTTACACCCTATCCTAAGTGTGCTAACCTACCCTTTTCATTCCTCTTGCATCGCACTGTGTGCTTTAACTTGATTTAGCAAATCATTTGATTTGAGGATTGTCATTTGGTCTGTGAGGGCTTGCTGTTTGTTCCCTTACTTCTGTGACAGCTTGCCAGCTGGTATACTTGTAGGCAACCATTGCATCAGAGTAGTTTTCTACTGGACATCAGAGCAGTTCCAGGGTTGGTGCATGTGGTGGCTCAGCACCCTTAATGAGACCAGGGGTACGTCCATCCTTCTGCTCTGCCATCAGAGTGGTGGGTGGCCTGTTCTTGTAACTGGCCCCTCTCATGACTCTAACACAGCTGCTGCAGTTCTAAGCATCTCACGCAGATAAAAACATCCCAAGGTGAAAAAGCCTTGTATTTCTTTACAAGAGTCAGCAAATGTCCCAAAAAGTCCCTAGCATTCCTCTTCTCAAGTATGTTTTGCCAGGATTATATTACTTGGCCATGTCAAAGCCAATCTTTTGACAAGAACATGTGTCTCTGAACAATCAAGATTCGCCTCCTCCAGGGCCTCCCACGAACACCACAACTACTCAGAGAGAGATGAACAACACTACAGGGTGGAGAGAAACCGCTGTTGTATAGCCAACAGACAGTTGTCTTTTTTGTTTAATATAATTTTTACCACGGGTATGTCAAATACTTCACAAATTTCCAAAGGCTTCCAACAAAATAGTGAAGCTTCATGGTGAAGATCTGCCTGAAGCGAAACTTGTCATTGCTCCACCATCCGCATCCCACTCTTTATCTAAGACCACACCCTCAATGGGAGAGTTACCAGCAAGATGTCTGCAAAAAACTGCCCCCCAACCTTGCTAACAGTCTCTAACAACTTCTCCAGCAGTGAGAGAGAAAAATTACCCTACAGAGGCAGTGTTTATTAGCAGAGCCAGCCAGGTTTCCTCTCTTGAGAATATGAACTAGTAAATTCAGAAAAAAAATAAAATCATTTATTGGATGAAGGAAAGAGAAAAAGAAAGTCAAAAATAAGCAGTCACTTGAGAGAAACTGAGCTGTGTCAGTGGTGAATCCTGTTGCCCCCAAACTGGTTCCTCTCTCGGTGGATCTGAAGCCAAAAGACACAACCAAGCCAAAGAGCAGGAGAAGGAAGAACTTATTACTTGCAGCAAGTAAGGAGAACACCGGGGATCTTTCCCAAAGCAGTGTCTCCCCCAAGAGCAAAACTGGGGAAGTTTTAAGCTAAGCGTACATGCACATTTATGGAGGAGCCTGAGAGGAAGAAAATTCGACAAAGAATTTGGGGCAACTGTCAATAAAGTCCACGCTTTAGTTGACTGAAGTCATGAGGATTAGAAAAGGTCAACATCATCATTCCATAGGTTCCAGCTGACCTGGTGGTTGAGCACTAGCTCTAGCGGGGGTTAAATCTGCAAAAAAAGCTAGAGAAAGTACTTAAGGCTAATTTTTATCATTGAAACAGAACTGGGAGTCTTTACAGCTGATTTATCATCTTTGCTATTGTTACTTCTCTTGCCTGAAAACAGTTTATTCTTTTGTTCCCTTAAAATCATTATTATTGAGAGCTATTCAAGGGCAAGCACTATGGCCAGGCTTAGATCACAAAGGACTTCTGTGTCAAAAAGCTATATCTAATTCTTTTCCTCCAGGGACCACCCCACCCCCCACCTTATCTGCTTACAAAATCTGAGTAGAAGCCCCAAATCTCCACTGCTTAAGCCACTGGATCCAGACCTGCCCAGCCCTGATGTTGGATACCTTTCTCCTTCACTGACATGTGAGTAAACCCCCATTATTGGAGCCAGCATGAGTGAGATCAAAGGCAACAATGTAAAATACTGCTTAGAAGGGGAGGAACTGTATAGTAGTAGGGGTAATAAAAATAACAATAATAATTTTTTTAAAAACAGTTTTTGAGTCTTTCAGGTTTTCAAATTTCAAAGGAATATTTTTCTTTGAATCATAAAATCTAGGAATTAAGAGAATATGAGTCACCACATGAATGTAATTACAGCAAAGAAAAGCCTCTGCTCAGGAATTACGCAGCTATTTCAATCAAGCCTCTACACCTACCAGTATTGCTGGAAACGGCTCTATGTAATTTAAACCAAAAACAGCCCATGCAATTTGGTTTTGTTTGTTTGTGGTATTGTAGAAGTCTGCTAAGTATTGTTATTTTAATTATTGGGCTGAAAAATCTTCTATTTAAAATGTCATTTTTTCCTCTACTGAAGCATAGAATCCTTACTACCAGCAACTAAGAACTTCAGTAAAAAATTCTGAAGCCTCCTAAAGTAGAGAGAATCAAAATTACCCTAAATTCTATTTTTTTTAGATTATCATTGTTTATCATTAAGTAGGAATTTACTTAATTTTAAATGTAGGAAAATGGAGGATCTTCTTAACACATGGGAAATTTTATCTGATCAGGTGGTATTTACTCCATGTTCACAGCTTACTCAAAACTGATATGTGAATGCTTCCGTGAATTTTGATAGAAGTGAAAATCACTTTCAGTCAAATGCTAAAGCCACTCATTTTCTTTCTTTCTTTTTTTTTTTTAATCAATGCCCAAACTTTATTTTTTTTATTCACTATTTTCTTTGAGGTACACCAAGTTCAATCATCTGTATTTATACACATATCCCCGTATTCCCTCCCTCCCTCCCTCCCCCCCACCCTCCCCATCCCAGTCCTCTAAGAACCCACTCATTTTCTAAAGGAAATAAGGAGATGTTCTAAAAATTAGAAATGTATTCTGAGGCCCTTTTAAAAAATTTATTTGCATGCTATAATATGCCTTGAATAAGTAAAACAAATACAATGTAAACATTTTCAGTCATAATAATGATTATCCTTTTTCTATCAGGCAACTGTCATGAATCAGAGGCAGCTGGTATAATATAAAGGTTTTGGAATTTAAAAACAAAAGCAAATATTTTGATTTCCTATCCAAACTCTGCTGTTTACCAGCTTTGTGACCTTGGCCAAGTTATTTAATCTTTCTGAACACAATTTGCCCACGTCTAAATGGAAGATAATAAAAATTTCTTTATAAAGTTGGAATGGTATTAAATCAGAACATATGTGAAAGGGCCAAATCCTGATTTCAGTTATCCCACTCCTTATTCATCATCTCCTAACCATCTTTCTCTAGAACTCTCACTTTGTTTGTGTTACCAAAACATAACACAATGATCATAGTTAACACTGCCAATGAAAGAAATCAATATCATGTGCTCCTGAAGTGATGCACTGAGGAGGATAAATCGTTCACAGTATCCCACTAAAAATTCATAAGAAATAAACAAATGAACAGAGAAACCTGAATCAGCAATAGATTTTCAAAGAAATAGCCTCAGAGCAAAGATCTAATCCAAAGTGCTGCCAATCAAATGTGACCTCAAGGAAAAGATCAAATCGAGCGTATGGTTGTAAGACCCTTTGATAAGACCTCTGAAGGACTTAACACTGTTTTGCCTAGACTATATCATCTATATTACAAAAGTTTCTAAGATTCTTCAGAGTCTGCCTATTATTGATAGATCCTCAGCTACACCAAAAAATTTCTAAGAATCTTAAGGTATGACTCATAGATATTCTCATCTAAACAAAAAGACTTCTAAGAATCTTAAGGGCATCTTAACTCACAGTCCACAGTAGAGAAAGGCCTGTCTCAAGAAGATTTGTGGATGTGGTTTTGTCTGATGGGGTAAATCCCAATAAGATTCACATGAAACCCACCAATGGAACCATCACCAGCTTGGATTAAAATGGACAAGTCAATTCAAACCTTTCACAGTCAGGAAGCAGACATAGAAAGATACTTAGATTAAGGCCTGGGTCATTTTTCATGGAAAAGAAATGGTGACCCAAAGGGTGGAGCCAAGAACCATAGGCAACCACTACCAGGAAGCAGAACAGAGCTTTACTCAACATACATTCTCTTTCCCAAAACAGACGAACGGGTGATATACAATCTGGGCTGAATATCAGAATTTCAAAGGACCAGTGATAGCTAGGTACCTCCTATTTCTCTCATTTTTAAATAGGAATATCTACTGCAATCATCCTGTTCTTATCTCCACATTGTATATTGGGTGTATATGGAAGAGATAACTTGTCATTTTAGTTCAAAGGTCTGTACCTGTGTTACTTCATCTAAAAAGCCTTAATTAGATTGAGATGATAAGAATTTGAACCTTCAGTTCGAGCCTGATAGTATAATGGAATGAGATTTTTCAGGAATCTTTGGAGGAATGTAGTGCATTTTATGTATGTGAGAAATAAATTTGCGGTCAAAGGATAGACTGTGATTGAACAAAGATGTCTACAAATGCTTTGTGACTCTTCTCATGGTAAAGTGAAGACCATTTCTCCTCTCCTTGCATCTGAGCTGGTCCTATATCAAACACAATGAGATAGAAGTGATATCATGTTACATCTGAGATCTGCAACTTCCATTTCCATGCATGTGGAACTCTCCATCTTTGAATATTTGACATAACAAGACACCTGTAGAGGAGAACCAAAGTCCCTAGCTGACAGCCCCCACTGAATCTCCAGCCAGGGCTGGCACTAATTTCCAACCGTGTGACTGAGCCCATTTTGGATCTTCCAGATGTAACAGTGCCCCAGCAAATACCACATGAAGCAAAACTGCCCAGTCAACCCACAAAATTGTACAAAATAAAACACTGTATGGCAATAGGCCAATCATGCCTTCCTATTCGAACATGCAAGGATTGTTATACTGCACAAAATTAACATCATGTTTTCCGTAGAGCAGTCTACAGGGAATTCCCTGGCAGTCCAGTGGTTAGGACTCTGCGCTTTCACTGCTGGGGCCCGGGTTCAATCCCTGGTGGAGGAACTAATATCCCACAAGCTGCGCAGTACGGCCTAAAAAAAGAGCCGTCTCCAAATGAGCACAGTGTAAATTGTTTTGGATATTATTAACACACAGACAATTTAGGAATTTTCGACATTATGATAGCGCGAACGCTATATGCATGCAGTAGAAACCATACTTCAAATTTTGAATTTTGATCATTTCCTGGCCTTGCGGTATGCTCTACGATACTCTCTCGTGATGCAGTGAGCAGCAGCCCCAGTCAGCCACGCATTCACAACCGTAACCAACCAATACACTTACAACCATGCCGTACCCATGCAACCTTTCTGTTTTTCACTTTTAGTACAGCGTTCAATAAATTGCATGAGATATTCAACACTTTATTATAAAACAAGTCTTGTGTTAGATGATTTTTCCCAATTGTAGACAAATGTAAGTGTTCTAAGCACATTTAAGGTAGGCTAGACTAGGCAATGATGTTCGGTAAGTTGGTGTATTAAATGCATTTTCAACTTACAATATTGTCAACGTACGATGGGTTTATTGGAACATAACCCCATCATAAGTCGAGGAAAATCTGCAAAAGAATCATAAAAGCTTCAAATATGACTATAATCCACCCAGTGAAATAGTAAAAAGCCCCATAGGTCATGGGTCACAATGGAAAATTAAGGGATTTCATTAAGTATTTAAGCCATGAAAAGCTTTTCAGAGAACAGAACTGGGAAAATGGAAAATTTAAGGACCCAAATTTCATTATTTTATTTTATTTAAGAGGAATAAAAAATTACAAGCTTAGAAAATTCTTTTTAAAGAACACATTCTTCCCATTCTCTCCATTCTAAGCATCGTTCCCCCATTTCATCTTCTCTCTTTTTTTTTCTTACTCTGTCTAGCCAAGCATTAACCTTCCAGATCCTTTTGGCAAACTAATGTCTTTGCTGGGAATCCTCACTACAGAAAATGGATAAATGTCCGGAACTTTCATACCACTAAGAATTAATCATCCAGTTTTTAGCTTTGTTTTATGCAAAAACTGTTATTTATATCCTCAGAATGTAATAACTAGTACTTAAAATTCCTGTTTTGTTTGAACTAAATTAAAGGGAAACTACAAATATGAATTAAAAGCCTTTCCAAGGTCTGCCTTTTAGATGAAAGTTTCATTTTATTATTTTCCAATTTGTAAACACAAAAATTCCTTTCCTGTTTATACACACACACGAGATTTTCTGTATGCCCTTGTGGCTACAGGGGAGGCTATTTTAGTTATATTCTACTGAGGAAGTCATAATCTGATGAAAATTTTCAGGGAGCTTTCAGTGTGTATGTCAGAACTAGGACACTTAAAGAAAATGTGATTAGATGAAAGTTCAGATAGGCACTATCATTAACAGTAGCTCTTATCTATAAAATCCTTATTCCTACAAAGGCAAAGGTTTCCAAGCCTGGCTTTGCAGCAGAATCACAATTTTATTAATGACTTGGCATCCCCACACCTACAAAATCAGAATTTCCTAGGTTTATTCTGATATAAAAAATGTTACCAGGATATTAAAGTATAATCAAATTAAGCCTACAAACATTCTAGTAAAATTCTGTTAATATAATGGTGTGTTGGCATATTCTGATCATCGTGACTCATTACCACATTGAAAGTCAAAGATACCAAGGAACACACTACAGCAAAGCAATTAAAAGAAGTCCCTGATAAATCTCACTGCACAGAATAAACAGAGGGGGGAGACATGTTCCCCTCCATTACAACCAAATCAAGGACTGATCGTTTAAGAAGAAAATTGCCAGACTGACTTCAAAATTTACTTAGATTTTGTGTGAGTATCCTAGAAATGGGAGATGTTGGTGTTTTTTATAAAGTTGCAATTTTTAGGTGTGGTTCAAATAAATTATTTATATTAAAGATTAAATTTTTATAATATTAATTCGTTGCAAATCAGCAACACAGAGCTAGCCTCAAATTCTCTCTATTGCCATGTGCCAGTTAAACATCTTTACCTTCTTTATGTCCTTCCTCTCCATATCCACATTCTAGGAGTGAGAGACCATATCCCTTGGCCAGACTTCATCGTCAGAGATCAAGAGCCCAGTGGTCAAAATAAGACTGCTCCCCACCCTCATCTGCATGACCTTATGAGTTGGGGTCAAGTGGGAATTCCAAGTGCTGTCAGTTCCTGGCAAGAGAGCATCTACCTACCATCAAAACTCAGTCTCATCACGGCAATATGCTTTAGAATCATCATGATTCACCTAATCAGGCCTTTTATTCTAGTTCATGTCTGCCATTCTAGTTCACGTAGCCAGCTCAAGAAGCTCAGGCTCCCAAATCATCCCGCATCTGCAGCCCTCTCATCCCCATATGGTTCTGCCCCTTTTCCCATCACATCCCATCTCCAGATATCCTTTGATGATGCCCTCTGGAACTTACACATGGCCATTAGCAAAATCCCCTATTTCCAGTCTCTTCTTTGAATACTTTCTTCACCATCATACTATGAGAACTAGCTCTCCAGTGGAGGAACTTTCTCCTGCAAACCCGTAAGTGGAGGGCTGCACGTTTGGTGAGGAGCAGGGGAGATATCCTTCTTGCTTCTCGTTGCCATGTCCTGCCATTCTCCCTCATTTCACTAAAAGTCACCCCACTTTATATCTCATATTATCAGATTATACCACTTATCATCGATCCTTGTGGTAATTTATTGACTCCTGGTCACTTCCCCTCATTTCCCTGAAGATTTTAACTTTTAGTTTACAATCACACTCGCCAGCACTACTCCTGTTATAATTATTGGTGATTTTGATATCTACTTAGGTGACCCTTCCAATTCTGGCCTCTCAGCTCCTTGACCTCATCTCGCCAATGATTTTCTCCATTCAACATCACCCCTATATCACCCACCCACCCAACATATTCTCAAATTCAAGCATCTCACCCTCTGATCATCTCCATCCATTCTAGCTTTCTCTTTCAAAACCCCATTTCAATCCTTGGACCCCAATAAGACCCATAACCCACAAACTTACTACCATTTCACTGTTCTCACCTCCCCCATGTCTCACTCCCTTTCTTGCTCAGCTTAAATTCAATATTAATAGTCACAGCTTTGCATATCTCCCTACCCATCTCCTAACATGTGATTCTCCCTTTCCTAAACCAATCCTAGTTAAAACAAACTCTTTACGGGCTTCATGCCTGCTCAGTGCAATTGAATGAAGCTGAAGACTAGCATATCATCAGGCCGACTGTCTCACTTTTCACTGACAACCACTAACCTTGAGGGGTTCCTTAAAGCTGCCTAGCAATCATACTCCATTTTCCTAGGACATTTACTCTCCCAACTGTGTCACAATATCATTTCATACCTTCTCCCTCTTTCTTCAAACCTCCAACATCTACTCCCTATCTGTTTTGAGAAGATGACTATGCTCCCTACATCACTGAGAAAAAAACAATCAAAAGGCAAGTTCCATAGACTCCCATCACCACTTCTCTGTACCTCTCAGCATCCCCATTCACATGCTCAGCCTTTCCTCCCGTTCTAGGAATTAGCAGTCCATGTAATTATCCAAAGCTAATCCCCCACACTGGTCACCACAACCCATCCCCTCCTGCCTGCCCGAGGACATGGCACCAGACATCCCTCCCTCTCCTGCATCATCAAATTCCGCCTTTCTACTAGCTCTTTACTATTACTGGATAAACTGTTACTTCTCCCATTTCCAAAAACAAACAAAACAATTCCCTTAACACAATTTCCTGTGCAATGACTACTATATATTTATCTGTCCATTAAGCAAAACCACTCAAGAGAATTACCCATAGTTATTAGCTTTCCTATCTCTCCTCCCTTATCTCTTGAACCCATCCAATCAGATTTTCACCACACCACTTCACCAAAACCACTCTTGCCAAAGTCACTAACTTTCCATGTTGCTATACCTAATGTCAATTCTCAGTCTTCCTATTACTTTACCTCTAAGCAGCATTTGACTCAGCTGATTGCCCCCTTCTCTTGGAAATACTTCCTTGGATTTCGTACCAGGAACCACGCCCTCCTGGTTTTCCTTCTAGCTCTCCTGCTGCTGTTTTTCCATACCCTTTGCTAGTTTCTTCCCACTCCCCAAACCTCTAGCCATTGTAGTGCCTGGAGCTTCAGTCCTTGATCTTCCTCTCACTCCTTTGGTGATTCCATCTAATGTCTCCCCTTGAAACACAACTATATTCTGATGACTCTCTGATTTATGTCTCCAGTTTAGAATTCTCCTCTGAACTCCAGAATCATATATCCAACTCCATACTAAACATCTCCTCCTGTTTATCAAATGAGCAGATCACGCTTAATATGTCCAAACCTGGGCTCCTGATCTGGCTTGACAAACAGGATTTTCCTACAGTCTCCCATCTTCAAAAATGGCTACTCTGTCCTTCCAGTCACCCTGTCCAAAAATCAAGGCGTGATCACCGTTTCCTTAATTCCTCTTACAACCCATATCCAATTGATCAGAAAATCCTGTCAGTTCTGTTTTCAAAATATATCCAGAATATGACCACTTCCATTGCTACCACCTTGGTCTGAGTCACCATGGTATCTTGCCTAGATTATTGTAATGCCTAAGATCTTTTCTGTCAATCTGTCAATGTTTTCCTACTAATCTGTGTGAAGAATAGAACAGTCCCATCCTCAGAGAGAACACAGACTAGTAGGCATTATTATCCACTGTTAATAATGGCCAATTACTGCCATCTTTTGAGAAAGTAATCTTTCAAAATTTAGTAAATGTCTTAAAATTTTGATATTCTTTGCAGCCAGGAATCTAATGAAGGAAAACAACTATATAGAAGTTGTTTATGCCATTTTATAAATAATGTTTATGAGAAAACCTAGCGTTGAAAAGGCTACTAGGGAGCCATTGGCACAAACGCTGTGAGCATAGTTTTGTGGACCTTTGATGGAGGACAGTCTGACAGTACATATTAAATGTGTATCTTTTTTAAACTGCATTTCTGTTTCTGAGAATTTAACCTAAGAAAATAATTTTTAATGTGCACAGATGTTTAGCTATAAAGATTGTCAATACAACATTATCATAGAGACACACTGGAAATAACAGAAAAGCAATTAAATAGGATACAAAAATTTACAACTGAACATTCTGCTAACACTACGTCACTGAAGATATTAAAAGATTTTTCACAATGCCTAAAGAAAAGTTCCAAATTTTGCAAAAGAAAGAAAAATATATATGTATGAAGAAAAAAGAGGAAAAAAAACATACATTAAGATGCTAACAGTGCTTATCTCCAGGTAATTAGTTAACTGCTACAATAGATTCTTATCCAGAATCCAGACATGAGAAAGTGTTGCTATGTCCTAGAAAAGTAAGTATAACCTTTAAAAAGTCTGTAATTCTTTTTTTTTTTTTGAACATGAGACAGACTTTTATTATAGAATCCAGGCCAGGAGCCCTTTTTTTGAGGCAAGAACGTCAGGCTAGGAATTCCTTACTAGCCACACAAACTTCTTGGGCAGAAGAGATTCGTATTTCTTCTAAGCAGTGGGGAAAGCGCTGCCATCTCAACTCACGCTTTTGCTGTGAGTTCAGAATTTGCCAATATCCAACATCTGGAATATCATGCAGGAAACAAAAAGTCTGTAATTCTATTTGCTTTCTTTACTTAATACTCTGTTATCCTATTAAAAATACTGAAACAGACATATCTGTTTTCTGTGAAGCACAAATAATCGTTAAGACAAAAGAGCACTGCTGGCACTTCCATCTTCTCCCATATGCTTATAGATACTAAGCAAAATAAAACCATGACTGTCACATTTCCCATTATAAAACAAAATTGTAGAGTTAATATCTTTTTAAGTTAATATAACCTACCTTCTCTTTCAGCCCCACATCATACCCCAGTTTTCTGAGCTATCTGGAGCCTCCATCTCCAGTCTTTCCCAGGTTCTGCTTCTCGCTACAATTGGAGTCAGCTTTTCCAATTGGTTAAGTCAGTTACCACTAGTCCATTTTTGTTACATCTTCCAAAATTTTACTGATGTGTCTCACCCGCTTTGTTCTTGTGAGCTCATTACACCCTTACTGTCATTATAATGGAGGAAAGATATATGTAAGGGTTGAATCTGCCAGAAATATGTAGGGCATTTGAAATGTTTATTTTTCTATCATGATCACATAATTTTTATGATTGGAAAATTATTAGATTTAACCTGAGCCAAGGAAATCTAGGGAATATGAGTATGAAATAGGCACCAAAGACAGAGAATTATATCTCCCCATGTCTCAAAACTCTAGAAATAAGTCCTTACAAGGTGCCCTTTCTGCTTTCACATACTTCATTCTATTCCATTAGCTGTCATTTCCTTACCTATCTTTCAATACCAAGGGCCATTTCCAGCTAATGAGCAAATGGTAATTACATCAAGTCAAACTATTTTATTTTTTTATGAGCAAATGGTAATTACACAAATTCAAACTATTTTATTTTGGTTCCACCAAAATGACTTTGTTTCTTCACAATTCCAGAATGCTACAATTAATGAGTGGTTCTAAAAAATTATAATAGAACTAAATAGCCAGCTGAATGCTGTCACTTTCAAAACTATCCTCTTGATATCCTCTTCATTTATGCCAGTGATATTGCAATGGCTGAAAACTTTGTTAAAATTTCCCTTTTGGAATTGCCTTCAGAGATGATTTACGTGACATAAGAAAACCAGTCTCATTATTTCCTAAACATATCTTGTAAATAATAAATAGTCCAATCGCCCATCCTAGTGAAAAGATGATTGTGAGTGGCTGTTGGCTACTTCTGAGATTCAGGTTTACCTGTACTTACTGATGTTATGCCACCACTAAAAAGGTTCCAAAAATGTGCTATAGACTTTGATAGCAATCCTCCTCAAAAGATCTAACATTGCTTTGAGCAATAGAGCTGTTATTGTAATAAATGCAATGCCTTCCTGCAGTGACAACTTTGAATGGGACAGCTCACCTGGCTGTACAAGTTTTGAAAAGCTTGTCTAAAAAGAGCCTCATTATCTTATAGTCACTCCTTAAACTGGCTCAAATGAGCAATAAATGGAAAGAAAACTAATCAGGATCTTGACACTATGACCTGCCCCAGAATTAGTTTCTATATTCTAAGAGCTAATAATGAAAACACAAAACTGCAAACATAAAAGTTAAGGATGCTTTGGTCTCCTATTCACTTAGATTTTACAAAATTATCTCTAGGGAAATTTTTTAGGAGTACATTTGTGAGAAATTACTGAACTTTTTGCATTTGAAAACATGCAAAAGGAGATAAAAAAAAAAAGTAAAGGAGAAAGTGTCATATATCTGTATCAGTTGTGCATGTCTATACTCCAAACACAGAGGGATTGATTATCTAAGGTCTTTGTATGTGGCAGCTCTTTCCACAATTATCGGACGAACACATTATATTCCTCTCAATCTAAATTCAGCCACCAACCCAAGAAAATGAAAAAGAGCGTTCTCATTGCTGTTTTTCACGCATAAATTTCAAATTATGTTTTTATTAAAAGAGAAATCACTGCATAACAGTAAGCTTCACGTTCAGTTACTGGGGAATAAGCAGAGATCCTGAAACAAAATAATCTCTACTAATACACACACCCAAATGAAAAGGACCCAAGATATATCCACAAGGCCAACATATTTCCCACATGGCTCTCTCTGGTTTTTGCTCTAATTACAGGCTTCAGTATCAAATGAATTAGGCATTTGGAGGGAATGTTTTAATAAAACTTAAGCATTTCTTTTGCTTATTAAATAAAGAGGCTGGAGAAGGAAGAATCTATGAATATTCGATGCAGATGTACCAAGAAGTATACAATTGTAACAGTTAGCAGGGACTCCATAAATATTAAAAATTGCAATGAAATGAAATGAAATGAAATGAAATTGAAGTAGGAACTAGAGGTTGCACAGGACATTTCTCAAAATGCTTGACAGTCATGTGGGGTTTTTCTTACATGCATATTCTGGGGCCAAGAGGAATGATATCAGGCTGAAAAGATGACTGGCAATCCCAACAGTAGGTAAAACAGTTGTTGTGGCAAGAGGCTGGAGATGAAGAAAACCGGGTTATTACAGTTCAAGCAGAGAGAACCAACAGATGCAGGGAAGAACACAAAACTCATAAAAAAGTATGTGCAAAAAAAAAAAAAAGAGCCATAACTAAACATGGGACGTAGTTAAGTAAGATGTGTTGGGAGCTTCACTTTCCCTCCCATATTCCTCATTTTCATGTGAGGGATCAGCACTGAATTCTTTCCTGGATTCCTCCCCTTCTCCGTATCTTGAAGGAATGAGTTGACCTGGTTAGGTGTACATTGGTTCACATTTCTGAAATGTGTAAAGTTAACCTTTTAAAAGATTGTAAACACTGAGGACCTCCTCTTTTTTCTTTTCCTCTCTGCTCCAAACAATGTGAACACAGAGACTATGAGAAACTGTGTCCATTCCACAGTCCCAAGTCTGTCCTAAATACCAAAGTCTAGACTTTACTGGAGGACATGGAGGCAGGAAGCATTAATAGGATCATTTGGCCTTCTCATTAATGCATGATGTTTTTCAATTCTTTTATCAGTAAAAACAATGATTCTTTGCTCTCCAGCTTCCTGACTATCTCTCAGTGTTTCCAAACTTGGGCAGGTCCTGGGAAACTGGTTCCAAACAAGATCCTGAGAACAAAGGATAATTGAGCAATAAAAGAAATGGAAAGAAGCAAAAGATATGTCTTTGATATTAGCTGAGTTTGAAGAAACAACAGCATATTCCATAATAAAAATCCTCCACAACAAGGGTTGTAGTACTGGGGTATCAACTTGAACCGAGAGAAAAAGAGTCAGAGGCAAGTGAAAAACAACGGCTTAAGTTCTTTCCTTAAAGAAAAGTACAGCAATGAATTGCCTGATTTTGAATTTAGAGCATTAACATGAATTTTATTTTTCACTAATAAAGCAAATGTGTTGAATGGATTAAATCACCAAGGTCCCATCCAACTCTAAAATTCTGACATGGATTTATTGTACTTCATTCAAAAATACATTTACTGAGCCTCTACTACATGTTGGCATAGGAAAGTGTCTAGGGCAAAGAGATAAAAATAGAACTGTCTGGAGATCATTTGAACAGAAGTACAAGGAAAAAAAAACAAGGACAATTCAGGTTGATGAACACTGTAGCAAATACATGCAAGAGAAATCTATTATGTTTGCAGAGGAATCTCTCACACAGAAAAAAAACAGGGTACCAAATTGGGTCTGGAAAGTTCCAGGGAAGGGAGCAGTAGAGTAATTATGAAGCAAAGATGTTCCTAAGAGGAATTTCTAATACAGGTGAGTAACTCACCAAAAGTGGCCAAACCCTCACCTTGAATATCATCTTCAGTTAAAGACAAAAGAGGAGGTTGGGGATGAGGGTTAGAATTAGGAAGGCAATTGCCATGGAGAGGGAAAAGCAGATGTTGGGTAAACAGGTGTTTGCTGGGCCCTGCAGAGACACAGAGAGGAATTTTTAAACAGACTCTGCTAGGTTCCTCCCTGTCTGCACCTCCAGTTCACACTATAGCTATCCGTGGTGATGGCTCCTTTCCTGGGGCAGGGTCTCTATCTAGATTCTTTTGGGCAACTTTAGGGAAGGTCAAAGCTTCTTTTGGGTCTTGATTATTTTCAGTTCCAACTGATTTGCACGACAAAGAGATATTTTGGGGTGGCAAACTGTATTCCCCGACATTATCTTATTGAAATCTCTGGGACTGAACTGACTCTGGACATTTTTCTCCTTTATTTAATGCTTTATAATTTTTTCAGAATTTTAAAATATTATATTTAATAAGTGAAAAATCATTTTGAGATAAGAGTTTTAAAAGAGAAACTCAAAATTAAAACTATGTTCTGTATCTGTACTTTATTTTATTTCTGAATTGACCTTTTCTTGTATTTTTTCATAAAGTTACACATTACTATTTCCTCTTTTGAGAGCACTTCATATTTCAAAGCTTCTATTATGAAAAGCATTTTATATAAATACCATATTTCATCAGTTTAAAATAACATCTGCTGAACAAAAATAAAAGTTATATACCACTCACCAACTCTAGCCTTAGATTTTGCAATTTATGATCAATGTCATGATAAACAAATCCCATTCACCCAAACTTTAGTTATCCAAATAGCACATGGAAGAGTATACTTGGAAAAGTTGTGTTCCAGAATAGAGGATATGTCAAACCCTGGACAAGTAATTTACCGCCCATGAACTTCAATTTAAGATGGGAAATAAGCTAACTCCCTATTTTAAAATAAGAAAACTGAGGGTCAAAGAGGTTAAGGGATTTCCCAGAACTCGTAACCTGTTAGTAGCCATTAAAACTTTAAGAAGAGGCTTCCAATGAGAACAACTGGCAGGCCTTTCAGAAAAGTAAAGCTGGAGACCTACTTCACACTAATACCTATATAAATTCTAAATGGGTTAAACTGACAATTATTAAAAATAAAAACAAAAGTAGTAGGAGAAAACTTGAATGACTATTTCCTCAATTTCCTCAATGAAGAAGACCTTTCTAAAACCAAAACTGAAAATAAAACATATAATAGATTTTGCTATATAAAAAATTTAAGTAGTCCCTTTGACAAACTACACCAAATTCAGTTAATAATAAATGACACACAGAGGGTAAAGAGCGAAGGGTAAATTATTTGTAGAATGTATAGGATGGCCATAAAATGTGGAAACATAGATAATATTATTTGATCATGAATTATAATACCTATAAATCATTCATTATATATTCTTCTGTGTTTCCAGACTTGGTGACGATCCTATATACCAATCAGTTAATATTCTTAATGTATAAATCAGCAAGAAAAAGGTGAACACCCCAATAGAAAACAGGCAGAGTACATGAAGTGATTCATAAAATGCCTACAAATGGTCAATAAACATTTCAAAAGATATGATTAACATTTCCAGAATCAAAGAATAAAGAAAAGAACATTAAAAGAACAAAAAAAAGGAACCTATCATAGGCAAGGATTTTGAAAGATTAATGAAGTTATAGGAAAGCAGACTAATATTGAGAGAGTAAATTTTTTGGGGGGCCGCACAGCATGGCATGTGGGATTCCACTTCTCCAACCAGGGATTGAACCCACGCTCCCTGCACTGGAAGTGCAGAATCTTAACCACCGGACCACCAGGGAACCTCTCTACGAGGGTGAGTCAAAAATTATCCATACTCCAGTTATACTAAAACTTCTGTAAATTCTACAGCCAGAGTGTGGATAATTTTTGACTCACCTTCGTAGATGGCAATTTGACAATATGCATCATAAATAAAGGATGTATCTGAATAAAATAAAATAATTGGTCAAGAACACTAACATACATGAACAAGGATATTCATATATATTAGCAAAATATTAGAAACAATCAAAATATCCACTAATAGCTTAATTATTAAATAAATTATAGAACACCATACACTGGCATACTATGTAACTACTAAAAATGATGATACAAATCTACTTTCAATATGGAAATATTTATTAAAGTTAGAAAATTAAAAAAAAAAAAAAGCAGGCCACCGAACAGTACAAATTTTGTCCTTTTTACACATGTAACAGGGAACACTACTATTCTTTTTTAACAGTTGGCAGCAGTCCAGCAACAGGGCAGGACATGAGGAGAAAACTGAGAAAACACAGCCAAAGAGGAATACCTAGAGGCAGAGATGCTCAAGGAACTTCCATTTTTACTTTTATTAAAACAAAATATCAAAAATAGAATATCAAAAATATATTCATGTTCATTGAAGCATTATGTACAATAGCCAAGACATGGAAACAACCCAAGTGTCCACTGACAGATGAATGGGTAAAGAGAATGTAAATGTATACAATGGAATATTATTCAGCCATAAAAAAAGAAGGAAATCTTGCCATTTGCAACAATATGGATGGACCTTGATGCTAAGTGAAATAAGTCAGAGAAAGACAAATACTGCATGCTATCACTTTTATGTGGAACTTAAAATAAAACCCTAACCTTTCTTATTCCTGCTTTTATCTTTTACTTTTTAAAAATGTATTTAATTTTTTTCTTATATATTACACATAAATAATTTTATTTACAATGTATACATGTGATGTATTTATTTGATCTATTTATTTACAAATACACATTGCCCTGTATATGTGTAATCTAAAATTTTACTTTTTAAATAAATCTTGTGAAAGACCCTGCCAAAATAAATGACAAAGGAAATTTCTACATGAATGTATTACAAACTCACATATTTAATAAAATTGTTAACAATTAAAATATTTAGTAGAATATTCAGTTTTCATTTGCAAATATATACAGTTAATGGTAAATAATGCAATACTTCTTTTTTCTAAGTCAAAACACAATTCAACAATATGCCTGCACGTTCAATTCTTAGGAAGACGTGAGAATTTAAAGGGCACTTCAACCCATGGAACTTCGAGTCTTATTACAGAAACAAGAAAATACAAAGAACAGATCTCAACACAATGTATGACTGAGAGTCACAGTAAATGGAACTGACGACAGGTACATGGAATCCACAAAAAGAACAGATCTCAGTGAATTAGAAGAGCTATCTCAGGGTTCATGAAGGTGACAAGAGTTCATTCTCAGGAGACAGACAGAATGTTAGCAGGTTGGAAAGAGGCAGAGAAAGACATTTCAAATGAGAGGAATAACAAAAGTGGAGTTGTGGGAGGGACAAAACTACAAGTGTCCTCAGAGGTATTGAAAAGATAAGCCTGCCTAGAGCTGAGGACTACAGCTGAGAAAATAATACTAACAGCTAGTGTTTGTGGATGGCTTACAGTGTGCCAGGCACTGTGCTAGGTGCTTTACATGCATTAGCAGCTCACTGAAGTACGCAATCCACCAATAAGGTAGGTATTCATATGACCCCTTTTGGTAGGTGAGAAGCAGAAGCCTAGAGAGGTAAGTGGAAACCCAAAGTTCCCCATCTGGTCAATGACAGCACCAGATTCCTTCCCAGTAGGTCTGATTCCTTAGTTCGCACTCTGAACAACCACATCCCTCTATTAATGGACAAGGGCAAAATCAGGCTACTGAGGGTTTTAACCTGCAGCAACAAGATGGCCAATGAACATGAAAGGACTATCCAAGAAAAAAGTCCCATTAAAAATAACCTAACTGCAGTAGGTAGAGAGGATGAGCAAAGGAGATTCATGATAAAAATGTCTCTATTACATGCGTTAGAATGAATTTCTCCAATTTAAGGTAGATTAGTGGAAAATTCCACATATTCATCCATCTGTGTATTATCATTATGAGAACATCTAAAAGAGCAGATAATGTAGTGGTTCATGAGCATTCTAAAAAAGTGATCATCATCATAGTTACAGATGATATGTTAATGCAGTATCTGTGATCCAAAAGGGAAGAACAGGACTTCCCTGGTGGTGCAGTGGTTAAGAAACCGCCTGCCAACGCAGGGGACATCATGGGTTCGATCCCTGGGCCGGGAAGATACCACATGCCATGGAGCAACTAAGCCCATGTGCCACAACTACTGAGCCTGCACTTTAAAGCCTGTGAACCACAACTACTGAGCCCAAGTGCCACAACTACTGAGCCCAAGTGCCACAACTACTGAAGCCCGCACGCCTAGAGCCCCTGCTCCACAACAAAAGAAGCCCATGCACCGCAACGAAGAGTAGCCCCCACTTGCCACAACTAGAGAAAGCCTGTGCAGCAATGAAGACCCAACACAGCTAATAAATAAATAAATAAATTTATTTTAAAAAGGGAAGAATAACTTCTACATAACTTTTAAACCACTTTCTTTAAATAATGTAATTACCAATACCTTAACTAAGAATGAAACTGCAGTGTAATATCTAAGAGTTATAAAGAGCCATAGTACAACTACAATTTTGACAAATATTTAAAATATTTACTTTTTAATAGATTGCATATTGTTTCACTTCCCTATTCCAATTTCAAAAAGAAGTACTTCTCTTTGGTTTTAATATAAGCCATATTGTAGTGATGAAAAGAATAGCATATTTGATTTATACAATGCACATACATAAAAATAGATGAAAAGAAGTATCTTTGATGTTAAGGATGAAATTATTTTCCCTGGGAGCTCTTGTACTTTTAAATGGTACACACACTGATGAAAAACTTTCCACAATGCCCAGCCACATAACGACATGTATAGATGTGCAAGGACATATCTGAAGTAATATAAATGCTCTCCTTAAGTATTTTGCTTATATTATCAACTTTTTCATTTATTCAAGTAGAAAAGGAATGTACATTTCTAAGTGTACATTTTTTATATGAAATGCTACAAACCCTACCATGAAGAGTAGAACATTCCTTATCCATATGTTCATACTGTGCTAATGTACACATTTAATAAAATAATGACTGAATTACTCGTTACTTTTCCAACAGTTACTTCCCTAATATCCATGTTTCAGATAAGAAATGGCACTATTGTTTGAAACTGCAGATCTGAAATATGCAACTAGCATCAAACATGTACAAAGAGAAAAAACAAGTAAGCTACTTGAAAAATGACCACTGTGTCAAGAAGTGTGTTTCATCCACCTTCTTGCTACCAGTAGCAACAAATTCTTCCTTCCACAGCTGTGGTATATTCCATTTCTTAGAAGGCTAGATCTGGTACACCCAGAAAATAGGAAGAAATACCAATGAATGAACAAGATAACCAGGGCCTAAAACACATCAAACACCTTGAGATTGGGTTAGAAACATATTTTAGTGACATTCAAGAACAAGACATTATCTTAAGGATTCATCTTTAGCATCAAGGCTTCTTTAACTGAGGCAAAATGTCAGTCTGACCTGAACAAGTTCAAGAAAGACTTGAATTGGAAGATGAATACAATTACTGATGGAGCCATGAATCTTTTTTTTTTTCCCTAAGAGAGGAAAACTGCAAAACCAATCAAGGGAAATGAGGAGTGAATGTGTATGTGGGTAGGGATAAGCATATTAACTTCCAATTTCATTTTAAACTCCTTCAGATCAAGTACAAAGCTAGAGGGACAACAGCAGAGTAATCTATGAATGCATATGTCAAACATTGTTCCACATAATGGCCTTGACAGCTATAGAAGCTCCAAATGAAACAAACAAAACAGGTCTTCAAGTGTCAGTATTTAATTTCATATCAGCTAAATACCCTATCAGCATAACCCACTTACTTGAAAAGAAAACAAAGTTTACTTCTTCCTTTTTTTTCCTACGAAGTACTCCAGCTAACATACCATATTTGTAAAAATCGTATAAATTTTTCAATCCCAGCCTCTGTAAAATAGAAGTAAGTTTGAATATCTCTTTTTTTATAGCTTTTTGAACAAATAGCCAAAAATTGGCAATAGGCTCTGATTTATGCAAAATCAACAAAAAGTAGTGGCTTCCCTAAAGAGATACTTTCTTCTTAGATTGGGGAAAGGGTTTAGACAGTAGAGCAAAGAATACAAAATAGATATGACTCAAAGAAAATCTCTTCCACCAATTTTAGCAGCACAAGCAAAAAATAAGTAACAACAAATTTCTATATTTATGTAGACACAGATGCTATTTATAAATACATTTTGAGAAACCAGAGCAGAAACACTATTCTCTTTATTCAAATAAGAAATCTACATTTTTATTTCTCTTCTTAACAGATTTGTTGCTAAGAAAAATAATATTTCAAATGTAGTTTGGCTCACACACATACATGCAAAGTAACTGAAAATAAGAGAAATGCTTTTCCTCCAAAGGTCAGAGAGTGAAGTAGGATGAAAGCCATTATCTGATTATTCACCAGAAGCAATTATCCTTATCTAGAAGGATAGATGAAGACAGTCACCTCATATTACATTTTACCCAGGTTAACTAGGGGAAAAATAGCATGTATAATCTTCCAGAATTTTATAACAAAGAATAAGGGCAAAAGTGTACTCACCTGTATCTCTCAATAAAAATAATAATTCCAAAAGTAATCTTAAATGTCACATTCAAATATGGTTGAATTGTGGGAAATATTGTACCAAGAAGTGTCAAAGACAGATTGAGGATGCAATTAGTATAGTGTAGTGTAAGATGTGTGTATACTAAAATACTTTCTAGGTATGTTTTTTAAAAATACATATCAATATGTATATATAATTAATATAATTTTTCATAAACACATACACACACACGCACAAATGAAGTCTTAAACTGGTATTCTATTGCCACCACCTATGTCAGTGTAACTATCTTAAGGTCATCATTTAAATAACTAATGACGGCACTCATGACCATGACTTCTTCACCTGCGGTAAGCAGAACTCTACGTTGGCCCCCAGGATTCTCACCCCACGATGTGTACGTGTACACCCTGGATAATCCCTTCCCGCTGAGTATGGGTAGGAGTGCGAATAGGATGGGCTACCACCCTCATGATTATGCTACATTATATGGAAAAAGGGATTTCTGCAGATGTAATTAAGGCCCCTTATCAGCAGACTCTGAGTAAGTGAAAAGGGAGATAATATGCCACGGGCCTGACTTAATCAGCTGAGCATTTAATCAGGCTGAGAAGTAGCAGCAGAAGCTCTCCTGCAGCCCTGGAAAGAGCAATGGCCATGCTATGAACTTCCAATGAAAGGGATTATGTAGCAAGCACCTGAGGGTGATGTCTAGGAGCTGAGAGAGGTCTCCAGACAACTAGCAAGAAAAGAGGGACCTCAGACATATAATTTCAAGTTAATTCTGAATTCTGCTAACAACCTGAATGACCTCAGAAGAGAACCCTAAGCCTCATATGCAATGACCTCCCCAGCCAGCACCTTTATTCCACCCTGAGCAGAAGATTTAGCTAATTGGAAAATGGTCTCCTGACCCACAGAAACAATGATAATAAATTGCGTTCTTTTAAGCCTCTATGTTTAAGGTAATTTGTTACACAGCAATAGAAAGCTAACCCTAATCAAGATTCTAATTTTCTCTTTACCAAATCATCTGCAACAGATATCTAATAAGCCTGGATGTCTGGGGAAGTAGTAGAACCACTTACAGATATGTGAAAATCTTGAAAAAGACGAGTTTGGCAATGGACATTGATCCAAAAGCGATTACAGAAAACCTGGTCTGTTGGGAGGTAGCAATAAGAACTGGAGATGTGGGGAGAAAAATCATGAAAGAGGTCAGGTTTAGGAAATATTCTCAGAAATGGAGTTGAAGTATGACAGTAAGTGGGAGAATAAAAAGAACATTGACTCAGGCTTGGATATGCCCTCATTTAGAGAAAGAAGTGATGTTAGAGAAGTGGAAGAAAGGGAAGGATGAATTAGTATTAGGAAGAGCCCTGAGGGTGAGAGAATCAACCTTTTAAAGTACTTAGAGAGAAGCCAAGGACAAAAAAGGCATTAAATTAGAAGACAAGTATGTCACTGGTAATGTGGGCGAGAGCAGATTTAGTAGAATAACACTGGCAGAAACCAGACAGTGAGAAAACAAAAAAGTGGTTCATTATTTTTTCTTTTTTACAGAAGAAATAAATACCAGATAATAATCAGCACAACCATTCTAAAAACGAATATACACATACATATGAAGAACAAAAACCATGTCAAGAATAATCCTATTATCTATTCCTGTTCTTGAATTCTTCAATATTTGGAAAGATGTGGGGTTATAGCTACGCTATGGGAAACTATTTGTTTTCTAATTTAGAATTCCTTCTCATAAAGTTGATTATGGCTACTATCCTTTGCAGATCTATAGTCTTGGAAAAAAAATTTGGAAATGTCCAGTTGGATTAAGAAATGTACGTATGCAATTACTGGGCAGAATAACAAAGATGCATCTCTTCATTTATATAACTTTTTTTGGAGCTTGCTTATAAATGGAGGCTCTAGCCTATGTTTTTATCCAGAGACTCTGTAGTTTACAAGGCAATCAATACGTCTGACAACCATAAGCCAACATGTTCTGGAATTTATACTGTATATTAAAAATGTTGAGAGAATGAACTAATTTTTTATATTTTATCCTAAGACAAAATAAGCCATTGTTCATGGGACCTGTCCCTTTATAGTCTATGTTCTCTCTCACAGAGAGGCGCAGAGAATGCTAAATGCCATACTTGCCAGGGACTGAGCTAGGTCCCTAGGACACAAAATGAAATCCAAATTTCTATCTGATTTCCTAAGCCTCTGATCAACTGGCTCAAACTCCTGAACATTTCCATGCCAGCTGAAATATGTCACAACATCCAATGTGCACCAGGTGAAAAAAAACTGCTAATGAGGTACAATGTTCAGAATTAATCCATCATCTTGGTTTTCTAAGCTGTCCAACCGGCACTGAGGATTTCTCTTAACGTTGGCACAAGGTTTCCCACTGAAAGTCTTAGGGAGATGGAATACACGATTATATCATTCACAAAAAATTAAATGTATCTAGTTTCATGAAAAATCCCAGGAGAGTATGTATGTGTAAGGGTGAGGTAAGGGTGAGGGGCAGGGTAACCATCCAAAAGCTTCTTTTAAACAGAAAGACGGTGTGGAAATAGATCATCATTCTTCATCGACATAGACACAGTCATAAAATAAGCTCTTATCAACAGGCAGAAAAGGATAAAAGAAATCTGGGCAGACCTAATGGAAATTAGACAGCAGGGTGAAAAGAAAAATCAATACGTGGCCCCTCACCTTTCTCTCTCTTTTCTTTCACATGTGAATCTATGCTTTAGGTTTTCATTTTTTCCCCACATAATTAACAGTTAAAAAAGGTAATTTGGTAGAACATGTGGGATAGAGTCAACGAATAATAAAAACTACACTCGGGGGCTTCCTAGGTGGCGCGGTGGTTGAGAGTCCGCCTGCCAGTGCTGGGGACACGGGTTCGATCCCTGCTCCAGGAGGATCCCACATGCCGCGAAGCAGCTGGGCCCGTGCGCCACAACTGTTGAGCCTGTGCTTTAGAGCCCGTGAGCCACAACTATTAACAAATAATAATAATAATAATAATAATAATAATAAATAAAAATAAAAACTACACTCACATGAACTTCAATTTAAAAAACTATAACATTGTAGCTACATATTCCATTTTAAAAAATATCTCAAATTCACTTTAAAATTACATTATGAAAAGTGCTTCTACTCTTTGATCCAGTAAACCCATTACCTAAAATTTTTCTTGATGAAATAACACCCCCACAAAAGGCTCCAATATACAAATATGTTCATAACAGCATCATTTATAAGTTCAAGTCCAGAAATAATATACATGTCCAATGAAATGTTAATTCCTTTGCAAATTATGGAACTTCAGCATATTAGATCATATGTAGCCAAACTGGATGTGCAAAATATAGAAATATTTATGACAAATGTTAAATGAAATAGGCAGAATATAAATTCTAACTAAATATGATGACAATGACATAAAAAACCTGTGTGTATATGTGTATATATATATATTTATGTGTGTGTGTGTAAACACACACACACACACACACACACTGGGAAAGGACAAGAAAGAAATAAAGAGGGAAAAGCCGGTTGTTTTGAGTGGTAAGATTTTGTAAGAGGTCTTTTTTTCTTTTTATTTCTGTTATTGTTGTCATAAATTGTGGACATCCTTTATAAAATAATCCTTCAAAAAAGAGTGACTATATCAGGAGAATTTTTCATTTTATTCTAATTTATTTCTCATCACTTAGTTGGGAAGTAGGGATGACAAAGAACAGTTATTAAAATCAAGAGACTAAGGATGGGCTCAGAGATTTTTACATCAAAGAAGACAAAAAAGATACAGTTTTGTCTGCTTCAATGAACTGTAAAGTAGTGGCAAGAAAACTTTCTCATAGCTTTAATTCACAGTGGCTGTGTATATGGCGGCTTGTACTGTTAATGTATTATTGATGTATCACAAAGGTAATAAATTGTAATAAATATAATGAAGAAATGCATTAATATATTGAAACTGGGATTATGAAAAATATTTTATGTCTTTATTCCTTTTAGTGTCTGTGTCCAGGCCTAATTAGAATGCTACACATAAGAAAAGTATTGTTGATTTTTTCCATCAAAAGAATCAAGGATATGAAGACATGCCCTCTAAAGGGTTTCTAAACTTTGGGAGGGGCAATAAACCTTGCATCAATTATAACTCTTGACTCTTTTCATTCTTTAGTGAAGGTTTTTCACAATTTTCAAAAGAAAAAAGGAAGATATGGAAAAATGAGCAGTGAAGGCCTATTGTATTCAAAATACCCATGCAGGAATTATTTTCAAATGTGTCAGAAGCTTAAGACACAATGTGCTACTTATCTTTCATTTGCATTCATATTTAATTTTACCAGCTAGTCAGTAACTTAAAAGCCTTCTGTGACAATAAAGATTATGTGGTGATTATATTTAAGTATTATCTACTTAGTCTTCTAGAGGAAGATCAAGAACTTGTGGAGAGCAGATTCTTATTTTCCCAGACTTTGTGCTTTTATAATTAAAATTGAACAAGCAATTTAATTCTTAGCTTACAGAGCCCATAGGAGGCATTCTAGTTACTAACTCGGCAGCCAAATTTTCTGACACGTATATACTACTCACTGTGCTGGACATCTGCTAGTTAGATCAGCCCAGCAATCTCATTCCCTTACTCTGCTAATAGTATCCCTCCCCTACCTTTAGAATCGGCTCCACCATTCAGTGAATGGACTACTAATCACGGGATAAGCTGTTGACACTATCACTTGACCCAACAATTGGACATGTAACCCATGTTAGGCTGATCAAGTTCTTTCCCTTGGATTTTTATAACTCTTTTAATTAATTAATTTATCTAATTTATTTATTGACTGCATTGGGTCTTCGTTGCTGCACACGGGCTTTCTCTAGTTGCTGGGAGTGGGGGCTACTCTTCATTGTGGTGCACAGCCTCCTCATTGTAGTGGCTTCTCTTGTTGTGGAGCACAGGCCCTAGGCGCGTGGGCTTCAATAGTTGTGGCCATGGGCTCAATAGTTGTGGTTCACGGGCTCTAGAGCACAGGCTCAATAGTTGTGGCACACGGGTTTAGCTGCTCCGTGGCATGTGGAATCTTCCCAGACCAGGGCTCGAGCCCATGTCTCCTGCATTGGCAGGCGGATTCTTAACCACTACGCCACCTAGGAAGTCTGGATTTTTATAACTCTTAAGTGGGGAAAGAAGTTTCCTTCCTACATTGTTTGCTAGCCGGAATGCTACAAGTCTGGGTCCTTCTATAACCATGTCTTTCTCAGCATGAAGAATAACTGTATTAAAAGAGAATGAATTGATACAGACAAAAGAAGAGCCAGGAAATAAAAAGGAAGAGATTTGATTGACTGGGACTCTGGATGTGGTAGTCATGCCTGACACCAGCTCGGCCTGCACTGTTCTGAACATAATTCATACAAATAAAAAGAAATTCCCTGTTTTGTTTAAGTTAGTTAGGTTTCAGACACTTGTGCTCAGAGTTCTAAGCAAAAGAAAAGTGAAATAAGGAGAGGTAAAGGGCTGACATATAATCTAGTCTAACAATGTGTTACACAGTGTAATAGGAATTATATTGCTCCATTAATAGTTTCACTTCTTTAAATGCTGCTAGAAAATCACATCTTGAACTCACTCAACGATTTTCAATATTAAATTAGAATTTTTCTTCTCAGAAAAATATTTGGCCAAAGGACGGAGGACATAAAGCAAGAATCCAAAATATGGCAAAGTTTTGAAATCATTCACAGAAAGCAACAAGTTTATGATAAAAATGTTAAATATGTTTAGTTTATCAAGCCTACTTATGCATATGAAGAAAATCAATGACAAGTTTCACACAACAGAATGTACTATAAAACTGCTGAACAATTTCACGTATAAAAAAAATAGCATGCAACCTTTTCATTTACCTAAATCCTCTTTCCTATCACTTAAGCAAAACATTTTTCTCTCGGTTAAATCTAAAAGAAATATTCTCATTGAACATAAATCGTCTTATAAATGCCACAGTGGGATTTCTTGACCAACATCACACTGTTTTATTTCAAGGGTCATTTAGCACATATAATTGCATTAGAGAATTTTACTTTGCAAGTTACTGATAGCATTTGCATTTTCATGACAAGAAACATCTGGTATCATAATTTACTTTGTCCAGGCTACTGAACCCCAAGAATGCAGAGGTCACATTACAAATATGTAATGAGAGGAAGAAGAGATTTCAAATGAATCAAACTTCCTTTAGATTAATGTTCTCAGTCTTTTAGGACATAAAGACCTCAATGAGAAACTGATGAAAGCCATGGTTTCTGAAATTCACATGTTAAATGCAGTTTCAGGAGTTTCTGAAAGTCAGTGTCCATCTGAATAGCAGGTTATGAAACTGTGCTTTAGATCCATTAAAAAGTCCGTTTAAGAAAAAAATGCTATAATCACTTGTCTGAAAAAAGCCAATATATTTTTACATGTTTTATTTCTGAGCCAGATCACTAATAAGAAACACAAGGCAATAACACAAAAACTTAACCTATTTAGCATTTTTAAGGCCAAAATGGACCACTCAAAGCACCCAGAACACAGAACAGGATATGTGTCATGTTGTCTTAAGTGACCCTCAGCAAACCTTTGGCACACATTAGGGGGATCTTTCCCAGCAATAAGGTTTGCTTCAGGCAAATTTTTAAATCTGTAAAAATAATTTCATCCCTCAGTTTACTTAAAAGGACCATGATTTAAGATCTCTGGAAGGGTAAATGACTGCTTTTGCACTGGGAAACTGGGTGTCAGGGCAGAAGAGACACTGCTCATGCAGCTTGTGTGCTAAGTATTTTCCACTTGCTCCCTGAGACCCCACTTGCCACCGTGCTTGTGCCCCAGGAGACTGACCTGCAGGGTTAGCATCAAGGGTTTCCTGCCCTCTGGATTCTTTCTGGGTTGGACAATAGAAAGCAGGACAGGTCAGTGGGAGGGAGAAGAGTAGGAACAAAGTACCTATTCTGGGCTCTCCTGCTCAAGGTTCCCTGAAGTTGGCCATCTCTCCACAGCAGGTTAACAGCCCTTCAGGGCTGACCAGTCTACCGTAGCACTCACTCTCTTAGTTCTGATACCCCTCTCTCCCCTCATCCACGAATGCTCTGGTACTAACAGCCAGGTTACTGTGTCATCCCTTGGAGTTCCCTTACCCCTCTGCTGTTGTAAAAGGTTTCATCACAAATAAACCCTCCTGGAATAACCTATTGTGAGTGCCATCTGTTCCATGATGGGCCCCTGACTGATTCACTTTTTCATATTTTGAATTATATACAATGTGAACACAAAATAAATACAATTAAATTTTTTTAATATATGATATCTGGGAGGAAAAAATCTGCAGGACTTGGCGACTACTGTGAGGCAAAGGAAGGAGTTAAGGATTTAATGGGACTCACCTGGTAAAATTTCAGCAGTACTGCCAAGGTGGCTTGGAATAGTGAAGGAGGCAGTGACACCAAGGTCAATACAAATTGAAGGCAACAAACAGAACAACAGTATTGCTTCTGCTCTCCCAGTGACAGCTTGGAAGTACAATCACAAACCCATGCACTTGGCAGAAAGGAGCCTTCCTTTCTGGGTGGAGATGCATTGTGAGGTATAGTGCCCCCTGAAGAGTGTTACCTGGGGTCATATACCAGCCTCTCCCTTCTCTGTACATCACGGGCAGAGCATTTAAAAACATACATGGCTTTCACCAGCAAGTCCCAACTTTTGACTGAAGGGCACTGTGAGTCTGGCCTGAATGAGGCCCCAGGAGAAAAGATACTAACAGGCTTGTCATTCTCATTGTCAATTTCTTTCTCATTGGCAGCTGGAGAGCACACCATGGGTGATACTTAATGCCTGTTCATTAACACCACACCAGCACTCATGAGAAGGCAGTCAAGTCACAGGTGTCACAGCAGAGCCTTTTCTGATTAGTTATCAGTATTCCCCAGAAGAAACTTACTATCCACATAAGAGATGGCTTTCACAATTCTTTGTGAACTTCAGGAACTTAACATTTATTACATTGTCATCAGTATTATGGAAGATGGCAATACGAAAGTAGTTTTTTTACAGTTTAAGGTTTCATCTTTTTAAGAACAAAATATATTTAAAAGTAAGTTTCCCCTCACCATAAGAATTTCAAAATCAGTATGTTGAACTTTAAAAACCACTAATGTATCTTGTCCTTAGCTCAAAGCTAAATTGCTTGAGTTTTTTCCCACCATACAAAAATGGAATGCTAGTTAATGGAATGAAGTTAATCATTTTTTCTAGTTTAGTAGTTTACACATTTTTAATAGATTTCAGAAAAGAAAATAATTATGTATGATATATCATGACATATAGTACACCATGATATATATTTTGATATTAGAACTAAGCTCAATCTTTTTTACGTCAAGAAAGTTTTAGAGCTCATTAGCTATCTATCAAAAGGAATGTGCACTGATACCACCTTTGTTCAAAGCTTTATGTAAACATTATTATGCATATCCAATCATTTGTTGCAAAGCAATTATGTGATTTTCTTGCTAAGATTACTATATAAGAATCAGAGCTATTATTTGCTAAGGAACCATTATTCACTGCTAAGAAACCATTCAAATAACATTTGACCTCCAGGGGTTTTCACGTTCCAAGTTTGTGTGTCTGAAACAGGAAAACAGGAAGTGAACATACCATTGGGAGTCTCAGTGAGTTCAATTGGAAAATCTTTCTTTGGAAAGAGTGATTTTGTTCTTTACAATGTGCCTTATTGTCAACGCATGTTGCAAATAAGGAAAAAAAGCAATACTTTGTATTTCTACTCAAATCCCAATCATATCAGTTATTCTATTAAGTTTGGCTTATTTACTTTTTCATGTTTTTCTGCTCCAGTTAACATGAACATGCAAATTTAGTAGAACAGTCTAGTGATGGGGAAGAAAAAAATCTAGATTACTTAATATAATTTATTTACAAAATAAAAGGTCCCTTACAGAGGACTCAAATAATAACACTGCTCTGTCATGGTTCTCAACAATGTTTTAAGGAAGAAAAGCCACACAAAAGCAGACCGTGGGATTTAGAACAAACTGAAACAATAGGTAATATGGTGGAATCTGGATGCCACATCTGAATCTTTTATTTTCAGGCAACAAAAGGAGGCAAAACCACTTCTTTCTTGGCTACCTGACTTCAATATTGTTTGACTAATCTATGTATGAGATAGCACACAAATAAGCAAGAGACACCGCCCTATTTCTTAAGCCCTTTTCATTGGCATGGGTAGTAAATGCTGACCCTGGACAATGGCTCTTTATAAAGTGAAGGGTCTAGTTTAGAGATCTGAAACAAGCGAAGATCTAAGAACGAAATGAACCATTAACGTAATGGGACTATCTCAGAATCTTTGGGGAGTTTGGAGAAACTGGCAGTTTACAAGGATTCTCCTTGATCTCCAGGATATATATGGAGGGAAAAATGTGAGGAAAAAAAAATGCAAAGCAATAATTTGTATTTTTTGTGTAAAGGTACAAGAAATAAGCTTTATGTAAACCTTATTATATGTATTTAATGGTTTGTTGCAAAGTAATTATGCAATTTTCTTCATATATACATATATATGCTTGTATTTGTGAAAAGAAATAATGAAAGGATAAGTGAGAAATTAATAAAAAATGGTTACCTATAAGAAGGGAATAGGTGGAAACTGGGTGGAAGAAAGAGAGATGTAAATCAAACTGCTCTGAATATATACCTTATACATTTTATCTACCTTTTAACATGTATATGGCCTTAGACATTTCAACAATTAAATTAAATCAAAAGAAAATGTTGGCTCTATCTGAAAACAAACTGAAACAAATAACCTACATATATGCCTAACTGGTAACATAACTAAACAGAAAAAATAAGTATAGTACTTTGACCATACTTCCTTAATGGGAAATATTCTAAGACCCAAAGAAGATCCAAACTAATCCTTAATCATAATTCAGCAGTTTGTGATTAACAAGAAGTAACTATGTTACCTTTTTTTAAGGAACTATGAATTTTAGTATAAGAAAAAAAGCTATATGATATAATTTAGGACACTGTAAAGTACCCACTGATAATTCTAACCTTAAAATAACTCACAATTTTTAAATCTGTCCCCTAATAGAGACTAGAAGCAATACCCCAAAAGTAATAAACACATAGAGGACCCAGATTTCAGTCTCTAGAGCCATTTCTCATTGCTCTAGGAGTGGTGAACCTACTATTGCATCTTGTTTGTATTAACATCATACATGAAAAGCCATAATCTTTGTTAGGAAGGCCTCTACCCACATGACAACGAACAGAAATAAAATCAGAAAATGTTACATCCCCTGCAAAAATCAAGAAGCTTTAGGAAAGCAACTTTCAAACTTTAGTTTGCATAAAGATCACTTTGAGGCTGTTTAAAATACAGATGGCTGGGTTTCAGAACCCAGCAAGTCTGACTTACTAGGTCTGGAACGGGACTCCTCATTTTTAACAATCATCCCAGCGAATACTGACGACAGTGGCCAGAGAACATACTTTGAAAACCACGGTTTTAGGGAAAAGTATAATAGACATTTTCTAGTTCTATCTTTCCTTCTATATTTATTATATATGAGGAAAAAGAAAGAATTGAAAGTGGTTGCCTCACAGGAAGAGAAAGTGGACAACTATAAAAGTCACTTTAAAATGCACATATGTAAACTTGATTAAAAATAAAAACTCCAAGGGAAAAAACAATAAGTGCCTCTGCTCCACCCCACAAATTTCACTAGTGCAAAAGAAAGCAAATATTTTTAATTAGTAATAAAAAAAACAATACATGAGAATATTAAACCTCATCATTTGCTGAGACATGTGCTCAAAGAAAAATTCAAGCCACCTGGCTTCAGAAGTCAAACTCTTAATATTTCCTGGGCTTTGCTTGGCTTTGGTAAGAAGATGTTTAATGTGCTAAGATGAAATGTGATGGCTGGAGGTCTGGTTCCATTTCCTCCTTAAGTTTCATCATTGAGGCTTTTTTTTATTTATTTATTTAATCCAACATATTCCTCTTACCATTTAGCTTCTCTGAACCTCTTTCCTGAAACCAAATGCTCACAGTTATGCATGTCTGTGATGATTGATTCCAAATGTACAAAGAAGGGTGTCAGGGATAGTAGAAACAGCCTGGTTATATGGATAGAGCCAGAATCCAGAGTTGCTTTACTTTGCTATGATATGGGGAATTTATTTAGCTATTTCTACCTCTTTAAAAGCAGAACAAAATGTATCTATGTCATAGCTAATCAGTGTGTATTAAGTGCTTCCCAATGTCTTAGTCTGCCCAAGCTGCTATAACAAAATACCATAGCCTGAGTGGCTTAAACAACAGACATTTACTTCTCACAGTTTTGGAGGATGGTCAAGGTGCCCACAGATTCAGTGTCTGGTGAGCACAACTCTTCCTAGCTTGCAGACAGTGGCCTTCTTGATTATCCTCTCTTAGCTGAGAGAGAGAATGCTCTTGTCTCTTCCTCTTCCCCATGAGGGCACTAATCCCATCCAGGGGCTCCACCCTCACAATCTCATCTAAACCTAATTACATCCCAAAGGCCCCACCTCCTAATGCCATCACACTGTAAGATAAAGATTCAATATATGGATTTTGAGGGGACACATTCAGTCCACACCACCAGTCTGCAGATAACATTTATTAGGGCTCAAATCAACTCAACCAACTTTAACCCTAACTCCTTTTGAGATGGTTTTTAAAGTTCTTTTGTTCTCCAGAAGAATGGTATATTCAGCATCCACAGTCCATTTCTTTTTCTTTTTAAGAAATCCTTGGTACTTTATTTAGAATGAGAAGTAGAAAGTGTCACAGTGTATGTTGGACTGTTAGATAATGTTTCTACCCCATACCAATGATCACTGCAAAGACCAGAGCATATACAGTCACGGCTCTATATGGGGATCACCTGGGGAGCTCTACAAGCCAGCAGGTTCCCAGGTTCTCCCCAACAGTTCCACTGAATCAGAATCTCTGTGGGTGGGACTTGGCTTGGGAATCATTTCTCCAGAAGTCCTCCAGGTGACTCTGCTGCAGCCAATCTGAGAATCAGCATTTGGAGGTCACTGAAATATCACATTTCTCAATAGAATGATGTCTTGGGAAATGTCAGCTGAGAAATTTCCAAAACTAACATGACAGACACCAAACCAGAGCTCCAGGAAGTTCAGAGACTACAAAGCAGGATAGATACCAACATATCTACACTTGGGCATTTCATGCTCAAACTGCAGCAAATCAAAGGTAAAGAGAAAATCTTGAAAGAAGCTAGGGGAAAAAGAAAACCACCTTATCTATAGAGAAACAAGAGAAACCATGTAAGCAAAAAGAAAATGGAATGAAATATCTAAAGCTGAAAGAAAAAAACTAAGCAACCTATAATTCTATATAGCTATATAATTTAGCCAGATTATTCTTAAAAGTGAAGAAGAAATATAAAGACTTTCTCAGACAAATACTGAAGGGATTCACCAGCAGACCTGTCCTGCAATAAATGTTAAAAGAGATTCTTTAGACAGAAGGAAGATGATATAGGCCAGAAACCCAGCTGTGTAAAGAAAGAGTGTCGGAGAAGGAATAAATGAAGGTAAAATAAAATCTTCAATTTTTCTTATTCTTAATTGATCTAACAGTAATAATAATTACAATGTATACCATACGGATACATGAAATGAATGACAGCAACATTATAAGGGATGGGAAGAGGGAATTAGAAATACTCTGTTATAAGATATCTTCAGTACTACTGCTGAAGTGGAATACTGTTATATGAAAGTGAACTCAAACTGGTTGTAAAGGTATATTGTAAGCTTTGGGGAAATACCAAAAAAAAATTTTTTTTTGAAGAAATATAACTGATATGCTAAAAGAGGAAAGAAAATGGAATTATATAAAATATTCAGTTGAAACCAAAGATGGCAAAAAAGGGGAGATGGGAAGGAGGAAAAGAAACAAAGAACAAGTATAATATATAGAACATTCCAAACATGATAGATATCAATCCAATTATGTCAAAATAGTCACTTTTAATATGAATAGTCTAAATGTATCAATTAAAAGACAGAAATCATCTGAGTAAATAAAAAAGTCTACAAGAAACCCAATTTAAATATAAAGACAAAGATATTTTAAAAATAAAGGGATGGAGAAAACCCATCTACCAATTTGTTTTGTTAACAGTCCTTTCTTCATGGCTAAAAAATAAATATGAAGCAACTGGGCCTAAAAACAGTGATTTTCTACCCTCCAGAAGTCCATTTCAAATATCATCATTAATGATGAATAAGAGAGAAATAAATGCCCCAGTGCCTAGAAAAGCAAGGCATGTTCAGCTGGAATTAAGAAGAAATTAATCATCATTATTCTCCCACAAATCTTACTTTTTTGTCTAAGTGGAAGAATGAAAAAAAGATTCTTCTGAGGTAAAACAAAATGTTTATAATCTTTTGAAATAAATTTTTAACATGCACTTAACATTTTTCAGTCAAATTTTCTCGATTTTATTTTCTTTTAGCTAAAGAACTATTGTTTCCACTCTTCCTTAGGAGGGTTTCATTTTGGCCTTTGTCTTTTAAACACTGGTGAAGAAGCAAACTAACTTCTCTACTCTAAAAAAGTGTCTGTACGAAAAGGACGCACGTGGAATATTCCTACTCATCCAACGAGTGGGACACATGATCACAAGCAGAGCGGGGCCTCTGTCCATTTGCAGCCGTCTCACCCACCTTCCCCACATGTAAGTTGCGGTGGTGCTTTTCTCAGTCCTTTTCGGAGGAACATGGCAACAACTGTCAAGAGCTTTTAAAACATTCCTACTCTTTAAGCAGCAAACCTACCTTTAAGAATGCATCCTGAAGAAGCCTTCAGGAATGACACAAAGATTTATGTAGAAGGATATTCATTAGAGTTGTTACTAACAATGAAAAAAAAAATGAAAACGACAACAGAGAACGGATTAACTATCTTAAAACAATATTTATTGATATTTTATAATATATTATTATATAATGTATACCATATTCTATATAGTAATGTTCATATTACAATAAAGCCAAAATTTAAACATTTTTTTTTAATCTAGAAATAAGTATCTTTTCATTCTAGATATTTCCAATGCATCGCTAAGAGCTCTGGAGCCAAGTTAAGTGAGTTCAAAAACAGCTCCATCACTTACTAGTTGGGTGATGGGCAAATTTTTTAACCCCTCTGAGCCTCAATTTTCTCTCCTCTAAAATGGGGATAATGATTGTACCTATTGCATTACAGTGATTAAATGGGTTGTGTACATGTTAAACTATTAGAATAGGGCCTGACACAGTAAAAGTTCAATAAATGCTGCCTAGTGTTAATTTTATTATGTCTTTCTAGTTACTAACACTCAACTTCTTTCATAACCTCTCCAAGGTCTGTCCTGCTGAAATTGATGTTTCACAAACCCCTTTCTCTAAGTAAAATATAATAACTCAAAAAACTCTTTTCCCCCATAAGAGCAGTTCTGTTTTTAGTGTTAAGTATACAAATTGTCTATATACAGTGTTAAATATGCTCTTTCAAGATCAAATTTCTAAATTTTACATTCTATGTTGACACATGCATAACACCCAGCAAAATCTAAATTATGTCACCTCATTCAAAGGTATGATACTATTTCTTTTTTACTAGAATGAGACAATGTCATTATAACATTCTACCACTGAGAATGTTTCTCATATAGAGGTATCATCCAATGAATAATATATTTCTTCCAGAACAAGAGTATAGATCTAATGCATGAAAAATGAAGCTTAATTTATGTTATATTTCCAAAAGTTTACACACTGACTCTTGAACAACGCAGGTTTGAACCGCTCAGGTCCATTTACACAAGGATATTTTTCAGTGGTAAATACTAGAGTCCCACACTGTCTGCACGTGGTTGAATCCATGGATATGGAGGAACCAAGGATACAGAAGGCTGACTAAAAATTATACTCAAATTAACACCTGCATTGTTCAGAGTCAACTGCACTTCTTTAAATCGATGTATGACCATGTTATTAACTAAAGAATCTCCAATAATTAACAAATAGTTATAAACTATTAACGTAAACAAATTATAATGTAGTCCAACTTGAATTAAGTCATATTTGATATAGAAGGAAGGTTATTTTCAGGATTCACCTTCCATTCAAAAACCAATTAATAATGTTCTCTACCCACTATTTTCC
Organism: Hippopotamus amphibius kiboko; assembly: GCF_030028045.1. Taxonomy (NCBI): domain Eukaryota; kingdom Metazoa; phylum Chordata; class Mammalia; order Artiodactyla; family Hippopotamidae; genus Hippopotamus; species Hippopotamus amphibius. The sequence continues at coordinate 53,143,885 of NC_080189.1, read as the reverse complement.
AACTAATAATGTTCTCTTCCAGGTTGAATTAAGAAGAACAAAAATGCTGAGTCTTTCATTTCAATGTTCAATATCAGTTGTCTTATTTAATTAGTTTAAATCAATAATAGTTTAAACATTCCATTTTTAACCATTTTAGTATAAACGCTAACAATGCTGCTTCTAAAATTCTCTTGGCCCTCCAATATCTTTGTTTCCTAACTGCCCACCAAGCTGCTATATTCCAAATTGTACGCATTCGAGCTTTCAATGATTTTTAGAACTAATTTAGTCCCATTTTATCCATGCATCAAGGAAGGGTCATGTGAATTAACTCTTACTACACTATGACACACTTTAAAAGGCACACACTTAAATACAGAGACATCACTTTCTGAGATTTAGTGAATTCTTTGCCTAAATTTATCTTCAAAGTGGGGGTAAGTTACAGTCGACATGAGGAATGGCACGCTCCACGCAGCGGGTTTCGTCAGTTGCATGACTTCCAGGCCCACCTCCACACCAAGCCTTAGCCTGAGCTACTGCAGTGGACAATTAAGGTTTTGTCTGACCAAAGTGATACCCTGCTTCTATAGGGGACCTGCTCCTCCCTCCCAACCATCACATGACAGTCACAATGCCCCACCCTCTTGCTGCCTACAATCATTTTTTAGAAAAAGGTCATTTTCAGGAGTGAAGAATAAAGCTAACATAGAGAAATAGATGGGAAAAGGAGAAAACAAAAACAGAATGAATAGATGTGAATCTATTTAAATCACTAGATCCAGGCGATCCTTAGGCTAGCTCCAACCTGAGTACCTTTCAGTATTTTGTTACCTTGCACAATAAGTTCTTTCTACCAAAGCCATGACGCGTTAAAACTGGGTGTCTGTCACATGTAACCAAAAGAGTCTTGAGCCAAATTTATAAACATACAATTCAGACAAGAGATCTCTGATAATTTCACGAGACATACTTGAAAGTAGGTCAGTTTCTGGCACCCTCGAGCCAGGGTGTCGGTCCCATGGGCTATCCTTTCATGGTTACCCTTAATAATTTGTCCCAAGTGAAGTACAGCTAGAGGCAGGTTTATCCTGAACCTAAGAATCCCTTCCAAGCAGTTTTCTTCTAACTCCCACAGAAGACCTTAACAATATGTTCATATGGTCTTATGTTTTTTTGCATTTGCAAAAGATATTTAACCACAATGGGCTGGAATAGCTGTGGGTATTTTTGGCTTCCAGATAAAGGGAAAGTAGAGTTGGGAAAATACTTATGTGGTTCACATCACTTTCGTGCAGAATGAAGTTATTGCTAGTCTTAGTGGCATAGGCATCCACGTACACTCCCACAGCCTTGTGCTGACTCAATCATCAATATGATCAGAAGGTGCAAGGCCCAAGTCCTATCACTGCAAGAATGTGCCCTATGACAGCTGACATTGAAGGATACCAGTCATGGAGATGAAACGTTTGAAATAAAAGCTAAACTGTTGGAAATTTTTCCAGTCTAAAATTACAAGCAGAGGATTCTATTATCACTGATGCCTAGTCAAAATTCAAAGTGCTCTCCTGTCAGAAGCATATTCAATATGCACTATAATGTTTTTTCTTTTTTAATGGGAATGGCATATTTTTAAAAGTTTGAATACACCATTTTAACTTTAATTTGAAAGACATTTCAATAAAACTAATGAAAATTATGATGCTTGATTTGGATATATATACAGAGGGTACCCTCTTTTGTCATTTTTAAATTTATTAAACAACTAAAAGAAAATTCAGATAAAAAATTTTAATGGAATCTGAGACAAAAGCGACCAAGAACAGCCATGTAACCAACTGAAATTATTTCGACGTTGAGAAACAAATGTTATAAATTTTTTTCATACTGTAGCAAAAGCAGCAATCCATCAAAAAGAAAGGAAAACAATGAATAGGCTCTTGAGTTGTTTAAAAATTATAATTATGAGGAGTTAATCATATGATCATACTGGAAAAGGATTTAAATATCTTACTATTTTAACATGAAATACTGACATGAGTGAAGATAATACAAAACTCATAGTATGTCACTAAATGAGGACACCGATGACAAACCGTTTAATTAGGGTCATTAAATCAGAGTATTTAATATTAGTCACGGTCTACCCAAAACTTGAAATGTCGTAAAATCTTACTGCTTATTATGATAAAAATTTTTCCAAATTTGGTCCAAAGTCCCCTAAATTTATAAGACATTATTAATAATTACAAGATGGAAAGCTGAAAGAAAATTTTCCAAACTACCAATAATTGAAAGTAATGTCAATCAACCTTGCTACTGGAAAGACTGAATTATCTCTATATTCTCTCTATAGAAAATTATACTTCAAAATGATTATCATATGAAGAGAGATAATTAGAAAGTATGCAGCCACTGTATCTAGGTTAAAATGAAGTATTAAAGTGGTGTGTCAGGCAATTAATTTTTTAATGTTATTTTTCTGTATTTTGTTATGTTTCCTAAGTTGTTGGCCTTTAAAAAATATAATTTCCTTTCTCATTCTATACAAATGTTCATATCCACACCTAACTATGTATTTATATTTTGTATTTTTTTTTCTTTAAAAGGGTCATCAAAATTATGTAACTTTCAAGCTGGAGCCAAGCATGGATCCAGCCCTGTATCATATTAATAAAATTCCAAGTTAAGCCTACATTAGTAGTCAAGGTTAATGCGGCAGATTTAACATCTCTTCCTGCCTGATCCCTTCACACACCCACTTCAGCATCTGTGTTTAATTAGGTGCTTTCTGGCTCCTATGATCTCACATCCATCCAGTCCAAAACCAAGATCTGACCCTGTTAATATTGTGATACAAAGCTCCAAGAACAAGTTGGGTCTGGAAAGAGTACTTTTCTAGTGTCTTTAAACTCAAATTGTTCAACGGCAATAGATCCCATGGTGATGGTGATAACACCAGGTGCACAGACTGCAAACTCTCCCTCCTCAATGGGAACCTTCTGCTTATGTAGACAGTTTCTACCACCCCTGCAATGCCCAGAAAGTTCCCTGCTTCCCCCCAGCCCTGACATCCAGAAGGTGGCAGCCTTGTATTCTTGTACATTAAGGAGCTGCCCCCTTCCTGTATCTCTTTCCTCCAAGCCCTGTTTCCTTGTCACACTGTCACCAATTTCCTGACTGACGTCAAGTTATCAATTCAATCTGAGCCCACCATTCACCATCCCCAATATACACTCTTGGTTAATGACTTTGAATTGAAGATGCGGATGATCCACCCAAATGTAGATCTGGCCCTCCCACTAGAGAGGCCTTCTCCTCTGCTCCAGCATTTCCCCAGAACATGCTGATGCCTTTCCCTTAGTTCAGAACAAGATGCAACACCAACCTGGCAACCAGGCAATCTCCTGTCCTCACGATACACAAATTTATGGGGAAGCAAGTGGGTAAACTGAGGGTGCAATTATTGTTTCATAGTAAAAGAGCATAAAATTCCCACATTTGGTACTCAGTTAACCAAAAAGCCAATCAATCTATGCTGATGCTTACTAGGGCTCTAAAAAAGCAAGACTCCCCACCATGGGGAAAAAGAAGAGAGAGAGAAAGAAAAACAATTTTTGACTAAAAATTCAACTTTCAAAAGCATTGAAATTGCTAATCCAAGAAGCAGAATATATACTGTTTAAGAGCATAAACTCTGGCACTAAATTGCCTCATTTTGAATCTCAGCTCTACCACCAACTTCATGGGTGGCCTTATACAATTTACTTAATCTCTCTGTGCCTCGGTTTATTGTAAGTTTTGAACACATTTGTACATGAAATGCTTAGTAACAGTGTGTGTCACACAGCAAATGGTAAGTGTTTTCATCATTTAGAAAATCAGAACTTTGCGGGGCTTCCTTACTTTACAGCTTAATGTTCTTTTATTGTAAATGACATTTGATAAGTTCAGCATCCTCTTTTCAGTGCCTCTTGCCTCAAAATGCATAATTTGAGCCTAGTCATATCTTGGAGCTTTACTTCCCTAACTGTGGTCCAAAATATGTTGATAGGTGCTTTCACCACACCTGCCCCTCCCCTCTAAAAGAAAGTAACACATGACAGTGAAAGTTTGGGAAATGCTTAATTAAACAAGTTTCTTTACCTCAGGTCTTCTCCCTAGGAAGAAAAGTCAGCTTACCAGGCCCTCAAATCCCTAAGACAGCCCCAGCGGCTACAGTTCCTCTTAAATTGATTCATTTAGGTTTTCAACTCTTTTTTTCATATTTTCTTCCCAGACCCTCCTAACTGTTGTATCTCAGGCCTGTGTCTGCCCATCTGTCTACCAGATGCAAGCCACCAATAACAATCCCATACATCTCTGGGTGCTCACTTGAGACTCTCAGGGAGAACAAGGCCATTCCCCAGGCACCACACGCTCATCTACATATGAATCCAAGACACAGACACAGTGCAGAGCATTTCTCAAATTTCTCTGACCACAGAAACTTTTCTTTAGGAACACTTAAAATCATCTCCGGAAATAACAGTTGCCCTTAAAGTGACAAGACTTTTTTTCAAAGTTTCTGAAAATACCTGTCTTTTGACTCAGAGTCTCCTTTTCTTAAAGAACAAGATTTCCCTACTTTGAACAAAATTTCTCTACTTTTGGACACAATAATCTGTCTTCTATTTGTTTCCCAAATTTAAAATAGTCAAATATTTTACAATATCTTATTTAATTCTGGCCTACAACTCTGTCTTAGAAAAATGCAAAAAGTGATTCTCAAGATAGATCTAACCTGAGGGTAAAATCCAAATGAATGAAGTTCATTCTAATCCCTAAGAAGCTGCATACAATACTTGAGTTATGACAGGACCACCGGGGACCCAACTGATTCCCAGGTAAAGCCACAACTCTAAACTTGAGCAGTTGTAATTGTGCGGTTGTAATAAGTGAGCAAGTTATTTCACTTCTCTAAGCTTGAGTTTCCCCATCTGTAAAAGAAAATGATCATGAGGTTTAAATGAGATGGTGTATATATGTTTCTGGAACAAAGAAGGCCATTTCAAATTGTCAATTTCTTTCCTGCCTTATGGCTGTTTAACTCTCTGCCTCTCTACCTCGCCTTTAAATTTGTTTATTTCAGATCTCCCAAGGCTCCTGTTCTCCACATGGGCAGCAACAGCATACCCTCTGCAGCTGTCTGCCTTTCCCAAAGAAAATTTTATTTGTTTTCATAGTTTCCTGCTTCTCTCTTTTTTTTTTTTTATTCTGACCCCACTTAGTCACTGAAAAGCAGAATCAATTTCACAATTTGTGTAGCTACTTTTTTGGCAATAACGTTTACATTTCTCACAAAGAATTACTAGTTCTAAGCAAAGGTTCCAACACTTCACAAATTACATCCTCCTCTTACTTCAGCCAAGGATAAAGTTTTCCTAATCCTACTCCTTTGGACGGAGCTCAACCTCCCTAAAAACGAATTGTTTCTTGGGTTAGGATCAAGAAGGAAGTGAAAACAGTCTCATAAAATGGTCATCTAATAGAGTGGAGGTTAGTTTCACTAGGTATGATGATTCTCTTCCGAGTTGCATAAAGGAGAGGGTCCTGCCTCACCCAGCTCATTGACTATCTGTTCTCAATCTGTGTCTGGTCTTTTTCCTCTCTGGTTTATTAAATAAAATTTCCCTTCAAAATTGTGTCCTTTCTGGGCTTTTATGAATGCACATCAACTACTGAGCTTTTCTTTTAAGCCATTAAATAGTCTTTTCACAGTGAAGAAAACAACAGTATCTTGTTCAGCAGAAAGTTGTTCTTGTGATAGAATTCCCTGATATTGGTTAAGTACTTTGGGAAATCACCCCTCCCCAACATCCAGTTCCTGTGGTTCCTGTGGTTTGGGAAGCTCCAGAGGTAGGTCCAGACTAATCACAGGCAATGACTACATCCTATTTCCTGGTTTTGGTACCTGGTTCACAGATGGCCATGTGAGTCAATCAAAGCTGCTGGAAGACAATGAGACTCACTGGGACAGGGGTAGGCAGTCCTCCCTACTGCACTGAACCTGAAGCACATCAGGGCTTGTGGCCAGAGGTAAACATTGAGTTGGAAACTTAAGATGGAGAGGAGCAGAGGTAAGAGTGGAGAGCAACAGGGTCCCGAGACTTGAAAACTGCCTCCCCTGGACTCAGGCGCATGAGTCAATAAATCTCATTTTCCTTTACAGATTTGAGTTAAATTTTGTCACTTGCAAATGAAAGGTTCCCAACGGATGCACATCATATTTGACTACATGGCTAAGTTTATAAACATTAGCTTTTCACAACAACTCTGCCAGGTCAAGCACAGTAAGAACACTCACCATTTTAAAGCCAAGGAACCTGATCTCCAGAGATTGTACAGCATGGCCAAGGTTGCATCACAAGTGAGTTACAGAGCTACAACTCAAACCTGGGTCTTCTGAGTCCCTGCTCTGTCATAATTTTAATTATATCAATAGAAACTTCCAGTGTGCTTGCTCCCACTTGTCTCATCCTGCTAGTTCTTCACCCAAGTGCTAGATCCTGTAAGACTCACCTGTTGGTAATTAAGAGAATCACAGGCATTATTAGGCACATGGGAAACAAACAGGAAATGATCACTATCTTCTATACTATAAGCTGGGCCTGGAAACACAAAGTTATTAAGTAGCAGTACATGGTGTGTCACACAGCAATTCCAGCCTTAAAGCTCAAAATGGTATCTCCTTTGGCTTTGGAGTGAGCAACAGACCCCCCAGGCATAAACACAAGACTACAAAATCAGGAAATCAGAGAGCCTCGGTCCTCTCTCTAAAGAGACAATGATATAATAGATCTGAAGCAAGAGGGGATTATTTATGCCTAAATATCTCAGGAATAAATATCTTAGCCTTTGATTTTCCAACGTCTTTCATGCTGTCTTGGCTCAAAGCTTATATATTATTTTTCTGCATATGTTTCTATACCTTGTAAGAAAAGCAGGTACCGGAGTGAAAATTGCCTTCCTTGGATGATATCACATAAAATCTAACCAATCTCAATTCATCTGAGCCCAAAAAAGACAGAAGCAATTCCAAAATAATATAATCTTAGTGCCTGACCTGGAATTTTGCCTATAAAGCAAAAGCAAATGATAAACAACAAACAAAAGAAATGGACAGCAACCCTCCTCAAGACCAGGGTATAAACAAAACCTAGTTCTCGTTTTTCAACTATTCCATTTCTTACCTTCCCAACATATCTTAGTTAATTAAAATTGTATTTATTCCTACTGAAAGAAATATGAATCTTCCTAACCTTTAGTCTAAATATACAAATATTCAAATAATCATATTCAGTATAGGCATCCATCACAAAGCTTCACGTGTAAAGTTATTTTTGTTAAGGAATCCATGTTATGTAAACTGAAATTTATTTTTTGAATCATAAAGTTGTTCCCTAACAGCCAAGGTTTAAAATTTTTTATCATAATAAATCATGCTAAGTTAGAATATTTTCTTTGTGGATATGAAAACAAAATAACAGGAACAGAATGAAGACATTAGAAAAAGCTTTAGTCTTCATTTCACATTTATTTTTCAAAACGGCACACAATCCTGAATATGCATGCCTATTCCAATTTTTTTAATCTCGTGACAATTATAAAATGAGAAACAATAAGATTATTTTAGTAACAATTTGGAAGAAATTCCTACTCAGATACTTATTACAGCTGTGTTTCTTGTATATTAGCTAAAATACTTCTCTTGAAAACTACACTGTGATTTGCTGTTCTAATTGATGCATATTTTTATCTCTCTGTACAGTTGCTTTCTGTCAACACTTTACTACACAGAGAAAACAGAGACCAAAACAGCCAGGAGGAAATGAAACAGAAATCAGCAGGGGAGCTGTTTACTTTTGAAAAGAGAATATTTTACATCAAAGGAGTAACAAACTGGATATCCAAGGAATAATAAGGGATTACTTAACAACAGTGAATGTAAAGAAATGTTTCCAGTATTGGAAAAACATATTATTTCCAGCATTTAATAATGGCTGCTAAATTGGTAAAGTCTCATTTTAAGAGATGGAAATTTACAGCAAATAATTTTTAACAGAGAATTCATCCAGGAATAAAATATTCAATTGTGACTCTAATTTTAAGGTTTAACTGATAAAAAAAAAAATCCTAAAAAAGTTGATATCTGTAATCCCACAAAACTGATAATCCCAAATACAAATTAATTCTGGTAACAAACCAAGCATCATAAATTGCCCCTGTAAGAAGTTTTAAAATGTTTTAAATATTTCAAAAGGCACTTATGAATCAATAATTATGTATTAAAAACAACTACCTTAACAGAGTGAAGTAGGAGACTAGAGTTTAAATCCCAGATCTGCTTCCAAATAGGAGCTTCTTTAATGAATGGACAAAGCGGAGACTCTGAAGTCAGAACTAAGTTCAAATTCCACTTCCACACTGACCAGGCATGTGACCCTGAGCAAGTTACTCACTTTCCCTGATTCTTGATTACAACACATGTAAAATGAAAAAATAACAGCACACACAGGTAGTAAAGATTAAATCACACACACACACACACAACGTTGTGCAAATGTGCGTAAAGCCAATAGCATAGTGTTTAATAAATGTTATCTTCCATCCTTTCCCTTCTTATCTGCAATACTGATGCCTCCTCCTGAATCTTCAAAACAACAAGTCTGTCTTGAAAGTCCCTTTTAGTTCTCTAAGTATCAATCTGGAGAACACATTAATATCTCTTTTCTCAAGTAGTAAGTGTTATACAGATACCATTTCACAATAGTTTAAAATATAAATATAAATACTTTTAAAAATATCTTTTACCTGTAACTTTTTACAACACATCCACAATCCCTTCAGTAACACTTGAGGCCAGATGTGTTTTGGAGCTTAGAAATGTTTTAATTTTAGAAAGGAACAATTCGCATATATCCTATATTAAATGATCATCCCAGCAGGATGAAAGGATCAAAGACAACACCCTTTATCAAACATATTGATACAGGCATACCTCATTTTATTGTGCTTCCCAGATATTGTATTTTACAAATTGAATGTTTGTGGCAAATTCCGTGTCAAGCAAGTTGATTGGTGCCATTTTTCCAACAGCATTATTTTTAAATTAAGATATGTATATTGTTTTTTATACATAATGCTATTGCTGTTTTTTATTTTATGTATTTTACTTATACATATGTATTCTATTTATACATAATGCTATTAACAGACTATAGTATAGTATAAATATAACTTTTATAGGCACTGGGAAACCAAAAAATTTGTATGACTTGCTTTATTTTGATATTTGCTCTACTGCAGTGGTCTGGAACCAAACCCACAGTATCTCTGAGGTATGCTTGTGATTCCTGTACCAAATGAGATTCACACTAAATGGGATAAATAAAGACTATTAAATAGTTTTATGCACTGAGATAGGCACAGTTTTCAAGATGTCCCCCCAAGATTCCCATTCTCTGATTAGTCAATCAAATACAGTTGTCCCTTGATATCCACGGGGGATTGGTTCCAGGAGCCCCCACATGTACTAAAGTTCACAGATGCTCAAGTCCATTTTATAAAATGCCGTAGTACAATGGACACGGCCGGCCCTCCATATTCACAGGTTTCACATCCTCAGGTTCAACCAGCTGCGGATGGAAATTTCAATTTGTGGTGGCTGGTTCCACAGACAGGAACCCACAAATATAAAGGGCAGACTGTATATTTACTGGAAAAAAAATTCGCCTGTAAGTGGACCCACTCAGTTCAATCCCATTGTTCAAGGGTCAACGCTATTAATCTAGGTACTGCATGAAGAGACTATGCAAATGGAATCAAAGTTACTAATCAACTGACTTTAAAACACAGAGATTATCCTTGATTATCCAGGTGGTCCAAAGTAATCACAAAAGCCCTTAAAAGAAGCCGAAGGCAGAAGAGTCAGTCTGAGAGGGATGGTGGAAGAGAATGACAAAGAAAGGAGGAGGTCAGAAAGAGGGAACTGACCAGCCACTGTTGCTTTGGAAGGGGGCCACTGGCCAAGGAATGTGAGCAGGCTCCAGAAGAGTCCATGGCCAACAGCCAGTAAGGAAGTGGGGACCTCAATCCTATAATCTCAGGGAACTGAATTTAGCCAACAATCTAAAAATGCTTGAAGTAGATTCTTCCCCAGAGCCTCCAGGAAGGAGCACAGTCTGGATGACACCTTGACAGAGGCCTGTGAGACTCTACCAGCAGAGCCGGGCTTCTGACTCCTGGAAACGATGAGATAATCAATTTGTGTTGTTTTAAGCTGCTAAATGTAGGGTAATTTGTTACAGCAGCAAAATACAGTGTATGATAAGTGTATGTTCAAGTGAGATTTTTTAAGGCCAAATGAGTTGCTGGAAATGTACAAAACCTTTCCATTTTCAGAGCTTCAGCGTTTCAGAATTGCACAGAAGGGATTCAGAACTATTAACTTCCGTGATTTAAATATGTTCAGTGAGCTTACCAAGTTAATAAATAGTAACGAGAATTTGAATCTTTCAATAAAACCTTGTTATATATTCAATTAAAAAAAAGACAAAAAAACAAAAAACAAAAAAAACTCCAATAATAATCTTAGTGCCTAACTCTCTTTTAGTTCTAAAGGTTTCAAAATTAGCCAGTCCCAGGACTTCCCCGGTGGCGCAGTGGTTGAGAATCTGCCTACCTAAGGCAGGGGACACAGGTTCGATCCCTGGTCTAGGAGGATCCCACGTACTGTGGAGCAACTAAGTCCATGAGCCGCAAATACTGAGCCCACGTGTCACAACTACTGAAGCTTGTGCACTGACAGCCCGTGCTCCACAACAAGAGAAGCCACCGCAATGAGAAGCCTATGCACCACAAGAAAGAGTAGCCCCTGTTGGCCGCAACTAGAAAAGCCTGTGCGTAGCAACAAAGACCCAGCACGGCCAATAAATAAATAAATTTATAAAAGAAATAAAAATAACAAAGTTAGCCAGTCCCTTCAAGACAGTTGGCCTCAGGGTAACTCCTTAAAGGACAGTGCCTCTGTTAGCTAATAATAGTTAAATACTAAATACCTCCATAGCCAGGCACTGCTCTGGGTGCTTCACATACATTAACCCATTTAATCTGCCAACTGCCCTATGAGAAAAGTACTGCTTCCATTCCTGTAGAACAGGTAGAGAAATCCAGGCACTGAGCAGTTAACTGACTTGGCAGAGGTCACACAGCTAGTAAGGCACATAGTTTCTAAATCTGGGCAGTCTAGCTGCGAAGCCTTTGCTGCTAACTCCTTGGCTATGTTGCCTCTCTGTTGGCAAAGGCACCACTTAATCAAATACCCACAACTGGCACAGTAAGTACAAAGAACCTGCTGCCCCAGAATTTTTTTTTTGGGGGGGGTACACCAGGTTCAATCATCTGTTTTTATACACATATCCCCGTATTCCCTCCCTTCCTTGACTCCCCCCCCGAGTCCCCCCCACTCTCCCCGCCCCAGTCCTCTAAGGCATCTTCCATCCTCGAGTTGGACTCCCTTTGTTATACAACAACTTCTTACTGACTATTTTACAGTTGGTAGTATATATATGTCTGTGCTACTCTCTCGCTTCGTCTCAGTTTCCCCTTCACCCCCCGCCCCCTCCCATACCTCGAGTTCTCCAGTCCATTCTCTGTATCTGCTTCCTTGTTCTTGTCACTGAGTTCATCAGTACCATTTTTAGATTCCGTATATGTGAGTTAGCATACAATATTTGTCCTTCTCTTTCTGACTTACTTCACTCTGTATGACAGATTGTAGTTCTATCCACCTCATTACATATAGCTCCATCTCATCCCTTTTTATAGCTGAGTAATATTCCATTGTATATATATGCCACATCTTCTGTATCCATTCATTTGTTGATGGGCATTTCGGTTGCTTCCATGTCCTGGCTATTGTAAAGAGTGCTGCAATAAGCATTATGGAACATGTTTCTTTTGGGATTATGGTTTTCTTTGGGTATATGCCCAGGAGTGGGATTACTGGATCATATGGTAGTTCTATTGGTAGTTTTTTAAGGAACCTCCAAATTGTTTTCCATAGTGGCTGTACCAACTTACAGTCCCACCAACAGTGCAGGAGAGTTCCCTTTTCTCCACACCCTCTCCAACATTTGTGGTTTCCAGATTTTGGGATGATGGCCATTCTGATTGGCGTGAGGTGATACCTCATTGTGGCTTTGACTTGCATTTCTCTGATGATGAGTGATGTTGAGCATCTTTTCATGTGTGTGTTGGCCATCTGTATGTCTTCTTTGGAGAAATGTCTATTGAGGTCTTCTGCCCATTTGTGGATTGGGTTATTTGCTTTTTTGGTATTAAGCTTCATGAGATGCTTGTATATTTTGGAGATTAATCCTTTGTCCGTTGTTTCACAGGCAATTATTTTTTCCCATTCTGAGGTCTGCCTTTTAGTCTTCTTTATGGTTTCTTTCGCTTTGCAAAAGCTTTTAAGTTTCATGAGGTCCCATTTGTTTATTCTTGATTTTATTTCCATGATTCTAGGAGGTGGGTCAAAAAGGATCTTGCTTTGATGGATGTCATAGAGTGTTCTGCCTATGTTTTCCTGGAGGAGTTTTATAGTGTCTGGCCTTACATGTAGGTCTTTAATCCATTTGGAGTTTATTTTTGTGTATGGTGTTAGGAAGTGTTCTAATTTCATTCTTTTACATGTTGCTGTCCAATTTTCCCAGCACCACTTATTGAAGAGGCTGTCTTTTTTCCATTGTATATTCGTGCCTCCTTTGTCAAAGATAAGGTGCCCATATGTGTTTGGGCTTACTTCTGAGTTCTCTATTCTGTTCCATTGATCTTCCTTTCTATTTTTGTGCCAGTACCATACTGTCTTGATCACTATGGCCTTGTAGTATAGTTTGAAGTCAGGAAGCCTGATGCCACCAACTCCATTTTTCCTTCTCAAGATTGCTTTGGCTATTCAGGGCCTTTTGCGTTTACAAATCGTAAGATTTCTTGCTCTAGTTCTGTGAAAAATGTCATTGGTAATTTGATCAGGATTGCATTGAATCTGTAAATTGCTTTGGGTAGTACAGTCATTTTCACGATGTTGATTCTTCCAATCCAGAAACATGGTATGTCCCTCCACCTGTTTGTGTCGTCTTTGATTTCTTTCAGCAATGTCTTAAAGTTTTCTGCATACAGATCTTTTGCCTCCTTAGGCAGGTTTATTCCTAGGTATTTTATTCTTTTTGTTGCAATGGTGAATGGGAGAGTTTCCTTAATTTCTCTTTCTGCTCTTCCGTTGTTAGTGTATAGGAATGCAAGAGATTTCTGTGCATTAATTTTGTATCCTGCTACTTTACTAAACTCTTCAATTAGTGCTAGCAGTTTTCTGGTAGAGTCTTTAGGGTTTTCTATATATAATATCATGTCATCTGCAAAGAGTGACAATTTGACTTCTTCTTTTCCAATTTGGATTCCTTTGATTTCTTTTTCTTCTCTGATTGCTGTGGCTAAAACCTCCAAAACTATGTTGAATAATAGTGGTGAGAGTGGACTCCCTTGTCTTGTTCCTGTTCTTAGAGGGAATTCTTCCAGTTTTTCCCCATTGAGAACGATGTTGGCTTTTGGTTTTTCATATATGGCTTTTATTATGTTGAGGTAATTTCCTTCTATGCCCATTTTCTGGAGAGCTTTTATCATAAATGGATGTTGAACTTTGTCAAAAGCTTTTTCTGCATCTATTGAAATGATCATATGGTTTTTATCCTTCAAGTTGTTGATATGATGTATCACGTTGATTGATTTGCGTATATTGAAGAATCCTTGCATCCCAGGGATAAACCCCACTTGATCATGCTTCCCCAGAATTTATATGCTAAATCTTTTTCTATCCAAACTTTGCAGTGATCTCTGAAGTCCCAATACTATTTCCTCCAGGAAGCACAGTACACTAACCAGCCAAGCAGCATAATTTTCTACCAGGGTTTCCTGCTGTGCTGCCTTTTCTCTCCTATCATAGTGTGAAATTCTGGAAAGTCATGCCTACTATTGAATCTAAAATCCCAAATAACCTTGTGTCATGGCTATGTCCTTATTAATAATAGCGACATACAAAATAAACTCATAGTGCCTGGCTGAGTTCACCATGTGAACCAATTTACAATTTTCCAGCTCAAGAATACAACACCTCAGGTCAGAGGAAGCTATACAGGGCCCAATAGGAAGTCTTCCTTGACCTAATTTGTAATAACCAAGCATATTTATAAAATCAATCAACAACAACAGCAAAAAAATCTTCAGAGTTTTCAACAAAATTTATCCACAAGACAGTATCTTTATTATAATATGAGTGAGAACAGTATTAAATTATTGAACCTTGAACCAAAAAAAAGTTCCTCTTGGAATATATATCCATAAGGGGATGGGTGGCACACAGATGCAGGGCTGGGGTCTGGACTATATCAAGATCATGAGAAAAAACTGATGGCAGGAGGTGAGTGTCAGAGGGAAAATAGACTATATCAGTGGTTCTCAAAACTGAAAACACATCAAAATCACTCAGTTTCCTGAGTTCCACTCCACCACAAGTTCTGATTCAATAGGTCTGGATAAGGATCTTAAATGTTCGTTTCTAACAAGTTCCCAGATGTTGTGGATGCTGTTGTCCAGGGACCAAACTGGGAAACCACTAGTTTGTCTGGAATGGGACCCAGGTATTGGTAGTTTTATAAATCCCCGTGTAATTGTAATATGCAGCCAGAGTTGAGATCACTGGGCTAGGAAAACTGTTAAAGAGGATGACATTAATGTAGAAACTCTGTATGAATTTGCATGATTGGGATAACCTATCACAAAAGGTAACATGTCCTTGAGGGTGGGTTTACAGGCTAGTTCAAGGCCTGTGAGAAGAGTCCTTTTGGACATTAAAAGGAGAGCCCTTCTGGACATTGCCCAGTAGCAATCAGCAATGTACTTGAGGAAAACCCTAAGCCTCTCAATCCAGGCACTGTGATTCCCAAGATCATTTTTGCAGAGGGAGGAGTAAATCCACATCTGCTACTTCTCTGAAATCTTCTGGTATTCATATCCATGGCCATGTGTTACTAGTTAACTAAAAGACCTTTAAAAAAACCACTGCCAGAGGGCTGTTTCAAAGCCATTTCACCACTTTGACTTTGAAGAATATTTATTCACATGATAAATTTTAATTAGGAAGTTTGTGGGATTATGCACTTTAAACGCAAGGTACATAGCAAAGTGAGAACTGGGATTTTCCGTGACCTCTATTAAGCTTTGTTGTCTGTTACAATCTGAGCCACAAGCTTTAGAAGAGAAATTAGGGAGGGACCAGAGTCAGAAAAAACTATTTTTAAAAAGAGATATGAATTAGATCCACATCAAAATTAGATCCAGAAAGGCAGAAAGTAACAGGGAAAAGAATTACTCAAGTGACAACAGGATACCTGTTCTTTGCAATGACGTTTGGCTCAAGAATGACAATCAATTATTTTCACTGTGGAACTGAATTAGTAAAAACTACTCAAAATAATTTTTGTAAAAAGAAGAGGATTTTTTGTAGTATGTTATTTACACCAGAAAACTTAGAATCTTTCATTATGAAGATGGTTTAATTTTGTTCTTTCTCTGAATGATGATTGCTTAGTGTATGTGTTCAGAATCTCTCAGTGAAGTCTAGTGCAAACCTGTGTTCATGGGCTCAAATCATCTTTCAAATAGGGCAAGCTCTATGCATATCATGCTCTCTGTGCAGTGAAAATTGAGACACTGCAGTGCTTAAAATCCTTTTGTGTCATCCTAGCTGATCTAAAATGCCACCTTTTGGAGTCAATCCTTGGAGTTACTCCAGAAGACAGGAACACCTCTGAAATGTCATATACATGGGCTAAGAAAGGGACTAGAACCAGCCAACACATCATCATGGAATAATTTATCACAGAACGGGTTCTTAATAGGACCAAGGTAGCAGGGGGCAGGACAGGACATACTTGATGGGTGAGGTAATGGAAATGGTAAAGCAAGGGCTGGAAAGGCCTGAGGCATATTGCCTCTCCTGCAGAGGGAAGTGATGGGCTCTGGTGGGGTCCAGAGTCAGGCAGCCGCAGGGTTGAACTGCACAGCATGCCTATAGATTTCCTGGGGAAATCTGACATTTGATACATCTAATCTGATCATTCACCTACTTACAGCAAAAGTTACTAAAATGAAAAAAAGTTAAAGCAATTTATTACAGGGTCTCAGTGGATATGAATAAGAAGAAGAGGTACACAGGATTACAAAAGCCAATGAATAAAATTCTATAAGAATTCCCAGGTTTTATTGTCATGTGACTCATTATTTTTTGGTAAAGGCAGTCCCTCCTGGATCAAGTATAAAGGGGTGTGCATTTGGAAGACCAGAGGGTTCTCATGTCAGCAAGTCTGTGGAATGAATTCAGCCTCAGTACTGCAATAGCATTCCAATCTATTCTTTGAAGGTCACCTTTATCCAATGTTTTCTTTGGCAGACTCTGTTGGCTACCTATCAAAATCCACTCCACATGCCACTAACTAACAGAACCCTGAATGGGCCAGAGATCCTCCCTTCTCCCATATGACAGCGGGAAGATGGACTCACCCCAGTTCCAGGATAATCCTGATTATTACCAACTCATCACAGAGACACCTTTCCTTTTGCCAAGGATTGATTTAACAAGAGGTTTGACTCAATTCTGGCCAACAAGACTTTGGAAGTTTCAGTGAAAAGGCTTCCTGGTTCCCACAGTGAGACAGAGGAGGAGGAGGTCTTTTCGTCTCTTCTGGACATGAGAATGGCAAAGCAGCAAAGCTGAAGTCGCACCTGGGGCTGCCCAATCTCTGGACTAACAGTTATGTGCGACTGGACTCTCCTAATATGTAAGATTCTTTGAGTTAGACTTTTCCATCCCTTTTTTTTTTTTTTTTATAAATTTATTTATTTATTTTATTTATTTATTTGCTGCATTGGGTCTTTGTTGCTGCACACAGGCTTTCTCTAGTTGCTGCGAACGGGGGCTACTCTTCATTGTGGTGTGCAGGCTGCTCATTGTAGTGGCTTCTCTTGTTGTGGAGCATAGGCCCTAGGCACGTGGGCTTCAATAGTTGCAGCACATGGGCTCAGTAGTTGTGGCTCATGGGCTCTCGAGCACAGGCTCAATTGTTGTGGCACACGGACTTAGTTGCTCCATGGCATGTGGAATCTTCCTAGGGCAGAGCTCGAACCTGTGTCCCCTGCATTGGCAGGCAGATTCTTTACCACTGCGCCACCTAGGAAGTCCTTCCATCCCTTTTAACCCAAAGCATCCCAACTAATTCATTATCAAAATGTGCTATAGGAAACAATTTCGTAACATGAAAAAGTAAAATCACCACCTATGGTAGACCTCAGGAATTATTTTAAAGATCAAAGCCACTTATAAAAGAAGCTTCTTATCATGTAGCTCAAAGCACATCATGTTTTTGTTTTCACAATTAATCAAATTTCCATACTACTATCACAGTTATCTTTCTGAATTTACAACTTAATCGCGTAAAAACACTGACAGTCCTCTACTGCCAACCAGATAAAGTCCAAATAGTGTGGCAGTCAAGACCTCACTTAGACATACGTGTCAGGCCCACCC
The DNA here is from genome assembly GCF_030028045.1 of Hippopotamus amphibius kiboko. NCBI lineage: Eukaryota > Metazoa > Chordata > Mammalia > Artiodactyla > Hippopotamidae > Hippopotamus > Hippopotamus amphibius. The sequence continues at coordinate 53,126,223 of NC_080189.1, read as the reverse complement.
TAATAAAACAGCTTAATCTCCTAGTTCCCCAGCTCCCTGAACTGTACACAACTCTGCCCCAAGGCACTTTCACATCACCATTGTTCTGCCTCTTTTCTCTGCTTTAGATAATCCCTGTCCCAGCAAAGTCTTACACAGCTTAATGCTCAGAACAAAATATCGGTTTTTTGGTGAAGTTTTATCAGAAGCCCTTTACTGGTCAAGACTGTTCATTCCCTCCCTGGATCGATACCACCAGAGTCAGCTTTGCTCCCCTTGCACTACAGATCACTGGATAGGTATTTGTTTCCTCCACATGTCAAGAGTAACCTGAACAGCAAGATCATTTCTCTGATCCGAGTTGAATCTGATTAGGGTTTACAGATTTCTAATCAAATCTCTTACGGTTGGAAGAGAAAAAGACATGAAGAATTTCACTAGTGTGTAGGGAAACAAATGTAGCTCTTTTTAAATTGATTGTTCCAACCTTAAGGATATTAAGAACTTCTTCCCTTAGAATTCTAACCTTGCCTTAAAATTCTGATTACCACTTCAAACCCCCTTATGGTCAGCTACTATGACATTCTTAAAGAAGCTATATCTGAGATCCTACACTTCACTTAATTTATTACGTATAAGACAATCCTCCCAAAATACAAGTGACTGGAATGTTTTTGTCATTGATTCCTATGTTGGTTCAAAATTTGATTAAAAATAAGAATAAGTGACAGCTGTCAGTCTTTGGCTTTTCTATGTAATACAATGACGGGGATGTACAACTGAATTAGTAAAATGAAGATAAAGATCAGTCTATTAAAAAAAAGAAATCAGTTCTGAAGCAAAAAGTGAACCCAGTTGTCCCAGAAGGCAAGAATTCTTTCTTGTTAGCCCAGAAGGCAAAGAAGCACTTAAAGGTTAATGGAGTCATATCAAAAGGACATAGGAAACAAAATGAAAGGGTTCCCACTAGCCAACTTTGGGACACTGTGAGTATCACAAAGATTAATGACTGTGATTGAATGTAAACATCGCATAAATAAAAATCCACAAGTCCACCCCATGTTCAAATTTTTTTTAAAAGGGAAAGACAAAGAAGTGCTTTGTATTTAGAGATGGATATGCAGGGGATAAAACTACATAGTGGTATAAATATGGACAATTCTATATAAGATTGTACCCAGTCCGTATTGGTCCTCTGGATATGCAATACGTGTTACTCCCTGCCTGAGAATGGTTATGCTTAACACTCACGGGACAAGAGTATACAGTACACTTTACCACATCAGATCTCACTGGCTGAGAACATGTCAGCAGGTGAAGCATGAGAAAATATACCTATATTCACAGGCTGTGATAACAGATTGATAGATACTTTTTGTATGTGTGAGAAAATATTTCAGAGACAAAGAGTTAATAAGCAGGCTCTATGCAGATGGTGTCCCCTGGGTAAGCATGTACCTTACACCTCACTCTAAGACACAGTCTGTACTATAAAACAAATATTGCTATTACAGAACAAGTGTCCCATTACTCAAATTGCAAAGATTTTTTTTCACCTAATATTTTAACAAACATATCATAAACTTAAATTATATTAGATAAATCTAGGGAATCCAATTTGTTGTACCTGCTGGCAAAGTTCCCTGTGGTTGGGCTATACCACCATCACTGCTAGATAATTTAACAGAGTTCAATAATTTGGCACCTGGGAGAAAAACAGCAGTGAGCGCCGATAACTTAATCTTCATCGTGTCTCCTAATCACTGTAAAAGCACAAAAGAGTTTCCATGCAATTATGCAAAAACATTACAAGTTTTGTTGTTGTACATTAAGAGTATTTATTATATCTAGCAAATTACATTTTCAGCTCATCTAATAAACCTATAATACAAAAATATACATTAATCATTGTAACTATAAAATAGTATTTATATGGTATTTTCCTTGAAGGATAAACAACTATAAATAGTCTTGGTTATATTGAATAATTCAGTAATTATTTTATTTCCAGTTTAAATAATATGCTCACAAGTGTGCTGAAATCTCCAGATTCCCCTATTAAAAAAGCAGGTAATGCTAAAAACATCTCAAGGTCATATTTTAAAAAATCAGATGAAACACAATGTGTCCGCACTAAGGCTGTACTTTAAAAAACCAACCAGAAAGCAGAAAGCTTAAATAGACCAGTTCAATAAGAAGACGTACAAGGACATGACTCCTCTGCTCAGCTCTGATCTCCCCTTATAAAAGCAATGACTTGAGCCTTGCACAGCTTCCTCCTAACCCATGAGTTTGGCCTTCTGAACCCTATAAAAGGCTCCAGCCCCTAGGGTCCTATTGCCTCTAGGATTCCTTCCAGATGCCCCTTCCAAAGCAACTTCCAGGTCTTAGCTTTACGATTGATCTCTGCCTTGGATCGTTTTCTGGCTCTTTGCCAGACACATCCAATGGCCTTTCCAGTGCCTTCCAACCCAGTTCCCCTTTGCTCTGAGCTTTGCAGCTGTCCCACTAACAACCAAGGCCACCCTGGGCTGAGCCCAGGAGACGTTCTGCCTGTGAGAGAGTGTAGTAAAGTCTAGTTTTAGGATTCTCAATTTAAAACTATCACTTTTCAACTCAGAATAAACAAAAGGAAATGAAAGATGCTTCAGCTAAGGTATAAGAGTCGTGCGGTCTACATAAAGTTCCTTAGGGTATTCTACTAATGGTAGAATCCTACCCCTCAAAAAGTGTTGAAAATTCAATATATATTTCAATGGTAGAGTTTTACTATGAACCAGAGAGCACGAGATCATAATCATGAGAAGTATGAAACTCTTTCCGGAGTTGCCATGGACGTGGAATGGAAAACCTGAAAGCTGAGCAACTATTTATATTTGACACCACCCCTTCTGTGAAAAACACCTTATAGGAAAACAGCTGTTACTACACCATTAGTAAAACTCAAAAGTTCACTTTGGAAACCAATTTAGCATTTCTCAAAACAATTAAACATAAGCCTACCACAGGACTCATAAATTCCACTTCTAGGTATCTACCTAAGAGAAATGAACACTTACATCCACACAGAGACTTGCATGTGAATGTTCACAACATTATTCATAATAGCCCCAAACTGGAAACAACAACGGATAGATATAATGCGGTATATCTATATAATGAAGCAACACACAGCAATGGAAAGGAATGAAGTACTAGAGGCTTCCCTGGTGGTCCAGAGGTTAAGACTCCAGGCTCCCAATGCAGGGGGCCTGGGTTCAATCCCTGGTCAGGGAATTAGATCCAGCATGACGAAACAAAAATCCTGCATGCCACAACTAAGATACCACTCAGCAAAATAAATAAATAAACAAACAAACAAAAAGGAATGAAGTATTGACACATCTACATCACAGACTGAACTTCAAAAACATGCCAAATAAAAGAAACCAGACACAAGAACACATGTTGTATGAGTCCCTTTACATGAAATGTCCAGAAAAGGCAATTTTCTGGACATTAAAGATAAAAAGTAAATTAGCGATTGCCTGGGGCTGGAGAGGGGAATGGGGTAAGTTTAAATGGAAAAAAGGGATAATTCTGGAGAGATGAAGTGTTTTAAAACTGATATATGGTGATGGTTGCACCACTCAGTAAAGTTACTTTAAGAAAAAAATCATTAAATTATAATATAACTTGAAATGGATGAACTTTATGACAAGCAAAAAATACCTCAATAAGAATTTTTAACGAAAAATCTTAAATTTTATGCAATAAATATGTTTCTAAAAGTTTGTATATATTGGGTTATATTTTGTAAGATAAGCACAAATAAAAGTAGCATTGAGAAAGAAGATATAATAACAGATACAGAAGCAATTTTAGAAATTATTTTCTAAAAAGCATGTGTAGAGAATTCCCTCGTTGTCCAGTGTTTAGGAATCCACACTTCTACTGCCAGTTGGAACCCTGGTCAGGGAACTAAGATCCCACAAGTCATGCGGTGCGGCCAAGAAAAAAAAAATTAAAATAAAAAGCACACATAAATATATACTGATAAAGCTCGAATGCTCAATGATGTGGACAATTCTTTGGGAAAATGCAATTTCCCAAAATTGGCTTATAAACAAGTAGATGAACACATCAATATCCATCAAAAAATAGTTTATCAAAGTCTTATCTATTAAAAGTGTTACAGGACCAGTCAAGATAAAGATAAGGACTTTTTAGCATAGACATATATACACTACCAACTGTAAAATAGACAGCTAGTGGGAAGTTGCTGTATAACAAAGGGAGATCAACTTGATGATGGGTGATGCCTTAGAGGGCCAGGACAGGGAGAGCAAGAGAGAATCGTGGGAGGGAGGGGATATGGGGATATATGTATAAATACAGCTGATTCACTTTGGTGTACCTCAAAAGCTGGTACAACAGTGTAAAGCAATTATGTTCCAATAAAGAGCAAAAAAAAAAAAGATAAGGACTTTTAAGCATTAAAATATATGTGTGACTCCTATACTATTGATACCAAAGATAATGCTTCAGGGAATTTTTTGTTAATGAAAAACATAATTTTTTACAGCTTTTGAACTCTGATACCAAAAAAAAAAAAAAAAGACTAATGCCAATCTTACTTATAATTGTTGATACAAAAATTCTAAATAATATAACAGCACCATTCTTGTAGTAGCTAGTAATGGGGTACCTAAAGAGACTGGATCTTATAATTTTAAGCTAGAAACCACCTTAAAATCAGTTGCAACATTCTAAAATGGAAACGAATTTGTAATTGGGCAACCTTCCCTTTCTGGAGGGGCAGGTTCCCCCTGGAAAACCCTCGGAGTTGTCTGAACTCTGGGAAAAGTTTGAACCAGTAGAGAAAAGCAATTACACTCACCTCAAGGTGTTAATTGCAGAGTTAAGCCACTACATGTCTATGGCTTGTCAGCCTGCCGCACTCCTAAAAACTGTCTGTCCTTGCCTAAGCACTGGCTCAGAGGAAATTAGGAACCAGAGTTACTCTTTTTTTTTTTTGGCTGTGCCACATAGCTTGTGGTATCTTAGTTCCCCCACCAGAGATCAAACCTAGCTCTCTGCAATGGAAGTACAGAGTCCTAACCACCGGACTGCCAGGGAAGTCCAGGAGTCACAGTTAAAACACGAAGGCTGTGCAATCCTGATCTTTTCTTCACCTCATGCAGGAGGAATGACTGCGACAAGGAAATGTACTTTGGTGCTCTGGGCTGTGGTAACCCCACATGGGATATTGTTTAAAGTTGAATAAGCCATCCTTCAGGAAAGATATCGTCAAGCCATGGGCGTTAAGTCAGATCATAACTCTGAAAACAGGGGTTCAATTTCACCTTCTGGGAGTGGATGTCCCCACTGCTTTTCACCTTGAAATAGAATGTAAGGGGCCTTGGACCAGGGAAAGAAAGGACTTTCCCTTTTCTCTGCCTGGCTCTGAGCAGAGGATATGTCTGTGTGCTCCCAATAGTGTCACGGACCTCCACAAGAAGGCCTGTGGATGGGTTTGGGCTTGTGGGTTCTTAGAGGGACTACTCCTGGCAGATGTCAGCAGCCACCACTGGTGGAGGCCTGCTGTGCCCAGCAGAGCAGCTGTCATGAGGGTCAATGTAGGGGATCTATCGGAGGCAAGAATAGAGTGGTACAATAAAAGACTAGAGAGCAAATCTCACAAAGAGTTGAGGGAAAGAAAGACTTGGAGATGGAGGTAATTTACAGCAGGAAGGCCAGCAGGGACTTGTGCCACAGTAATTTAGATAAAATAAGATGTGTGATTCCATTTTATAGTCACAAGGAAAGAGGCCAGGAACAATGAATTATCCAGCATAACAATGTAGAGTTTATCCTCTACAGTCAAGAATAATTTCTAATAACAGGAAACATTAATGTACTAAATCATAATAAATCAAATAAGAAAATCCATATGTTCACTTGCATTGATTAAAAAGGCATTCAATAAAATCTAATACTCATTCCTTTTAAAAAAAGAAAAAAAGTTAAGCAAGATATGGGATCCAGGTTTAACATGATAAAGGCTAGCTCTCAAAAATCAAGAATCAGCATCCTACTTAACAATAAATTCTAGAGATATTCCTATTACCAAAAGAAACAAGACAAAAATGCTATTATCAAATAATAGAGTTCAGGAACTTCTAGAAAAAAAACACTAATGCACAATAGTAATAAGAACTATCATCCTGGAAAGAAAAACAAAGCTCTCATGATTTTCCAGTCATGTTATTGTCAAACTAGAAAACCCAAAAGAAACAATGAAAAACCATTAGCAATATTAAGAATGACACCAATACTTAATTATAAAATATGATGGAAAGAATATCCACAGTAGCAACAACAACAACAAAAATACAATCCCCGTGAATATCTCCTACACAAAATGTGCAGGACCTACAAAAACCAAAGTACTAAATTTTGTTGAGAGACAGAAAAAAGTTGCTTAAATTAAAAAAAAACCAACAACAGCAACCACAATGATATTGATGGAAAGACTTAGTACCATAAAGGTGTAATTTTCTCAAACTAAATTATAGGTTTAGTGACAGTCCAATTAAAATTTCAAAAAGAAAGTGACAAAATCACCCTGAATTTCCATCTAAGAAAAGGCAAAAATATCTAAGAAATTTTGCAAAATGAAACTAAAATAACAAGAGTTTTCCATGCTAGATATCAAAACACTTATAAAGCTACGATAAATAGTATGGCGGTACTCTGTCCAATATTAATGAATAGATCTTTAGAAGAGATTGCTTTGAGAAGACATTAAGATACACAATAAGTAAATATGATAAATAAAGGATCATAAGTCAGTGCAGAAAAGAATGAATAATGCAACTGATGGTGTAGAAAATATCAGTTAGGTCTGCTTAGACTGTTATCCAAAGTCTCTCCTGTGGCCTAAGAGGATCCTTCTAACTTGTCACATGATTTGGGCATTCTACCTTTCCAACCTCAATTTAATAACCTCTTGGCTCCTGTTTCAACTGCCTAAGCCATCTTTCTGACTCTTAAACACAAGCTTGTTCCTGCCTCAGGGCCTTGATACATGCTGTTCTCTCTGCCCCTTCAGTCACAGGTCATCCCCTCAGAGATGGCCTGACCCTGACAACCACTGCTCAAACGGCACCCTCACCTCCACATCAGGCACTTGCTATGAATGGCACTATCACTCTCTGAAATTATTTGTTAACATGTTCATTGTTTTTCTGATTAGAATACAGGCTCCCTTAGAATAGGGTACTTATTTCCTTGTTTCTCCTGAGACCTCAGGGTGCAGAAGAACTCTTAGCAGTTACTCAGGGCTTAAGAAATGAATATATGTGTGTACATACATATGTATGTACACGTGTCTGCATTCATATGCATTGTGTACATACATGTGTGTGCCCTGTGTATAAGTATATGTGCACACATGTTTATATATACATGTGTGTGCATAAAATGAAGATAAGGATGATTATTGATAAGAACTATTGATAAGATTTGTGTCCTACCCACTAATTTTATATTAAATGTACATATAAACAAATATTTACCATAATGAATTTAAACAGCAAGATAGTTACAGATTTATTAATAACAGTGAGAGAGCTCATGTAATTCATTATCATCACATAACATCATCATTTAATTATAACCTTCTGCTCATCACTTCTTTTTATCCACAATGTAAACATTCTGTTACCACACTGAAAATAGGGCAGGGTTAAGTAAATGAGACTCTTCCAAACTTAACCTTCAATTCCAATTGAATTCATACCCTGTCTTTTACCTATTGTGTTTCCTAATTTCCTTGCAAACTCAAGAGTCCCAGTGGAAAGCAAGTGAAATATGACTAATTGGCAGATGATTCCCCTAAATGAAAGAAGACAAGATGGACGTGCTCACTTGAACAGAATTTGGGTGTTCCTTGTCTGACCTGGCTCCTGCTTCTCCTCCCACCCCACCTCCATCCCCCACCCCTGGCTCTACATCACCTCCCATCCGCACGGGCAACCCATCTACTGATAGCTGTCACATGTGAGTCCCTGGTTGTCCTTCCTACAACCCCCACCCCAGCCCCGGCACCCCCATGAAGCAGGAAAAAAAGAGAGACTATATGAGAATCAGAGTGAGAGAAATTATTTTTGTTGTTATTGAAATAAGACGATAAAAGGGAAAGAATCTATTAAAAAAAAAAACAGTCAAAATTTAAGGGCTGGATCATCCCAAGATCTGATAGCTGGACAGCAGAATCCTTCCCAAATACACATTCCTATATTTAAAAGAGATAACCAATAAGGATCTACTGTATAGCACAGGGAACTCTCTTCAATATTCTATTAACAACCTAAATGAGAAATGAACTTGAAAAAGAACAGATACATGTATATGTATAGCTGAATCACTTTGCTATACACCTGAAACTAACACAACATTGCTAATCAACTATACTTCAATATAAAATAAAATTTTTTAAAAAGTCATCGACAAAAGAAAGATGGGTTTTCTCTTTATTGTTATGTGTTTCACATCGTAAAACAACCAACCACAGGCCACGTGGAATATTTGCTTCTTTGCATGATGTGTTGTGTGTGGTGTGTGTGAATGTTGTAAAAAAAAAATCAAGGAGTTGTGAAAAATGTTTTCAATATTCTTGCATTGCTTTGGGCAGTTTAATTATCCACTTCTTGAAGAAGAGAGGAGAGAGTTACAGGAACAGACTTGGCCTGAATTGCTTCAATAATAGAGTTAAATGTCTGTATTGAGCCTTTTCTTTCTGAGGAATGTTTCCCAGTAAAATGTAACACCAGTTGCCAACCTCTGGAAAGATCCAATGTGGCCTCAGGACTAGTTTGGCCAGGCCAGGCCAGGCCATATGTTTGGTTTTATTAACATATCTGTCCCAAAGAGTGAGATTTCACAACTGTGTGACCCCTTGAAGAAGCTGAGAACTGCTTCCCACCCTTCGTAGTCTTGATAACACAGGAACCGGCTGTGCTTTTCATTTTTAACCATCCCATAGTCTTTAACTGCCTCTTGTACGAGTTACAGCCCAAGGGTTGAATTATTACATAATTTGGTAGAGAGAGCTATATATAATATATATAATCTACAGATACCTATTATATCTGTAGATGCTATCTGTAGGTAACCTTGTTTACTGAACACTCAGGAGGAATATTACATAATGACACTTTTCCTTCCAATATAAAACATGGACTATTATACTATATGTATTATCATATGCGTTACTGGATCCATCCTGCAAATGAAATCCAGCTACACAAGGACTTAATCAATTTGCCTCCAGGTTAAAACAAGACAAAAGACTCTAGCTGTTCCACAGCCCTAGAATGGCTTCATAAGGAAAAAAGCTTAGGTTAAAGAGCTCCCCAGACAGTGGAGCAGGAAGACCCTGCCCTCCCCTCCCCTCAGGGGCACACCAAAAGTACAACTACTTACAGAGAAACTACTGATGTGAAGGACTAGAACCTACCAGAAAAGACCTTCTACAACGAAAGCTGTAAAGAAGGAACCACAACGCGACAGGTAGGAGGCGCGAAGTTGCGGTGGAGTCCAGACCCACACCGGTGGGTGGGCGAAGCACAAACGGGAGAATAGCTATAATTGCAGAGATGCCCCCCAAGGAGCGAGGGGTCGGAGCCCCACGCTGTGCCCCCCAGCCCCAGGGTCCAGCGCCGGGAACGTGAGCCCCCGGAACGTTTAGCTTTAAAGGCCAGCAGAGATGACTTCTGGGGGAGCCAGAGGGCTGTGGGAAATAGAGACTCTTAAAGGGCGCACACAAAACCTCACACCCTCCAGAACCCAGGGCAGAAGCAGAAATCGGAAGGAAGCCTGTGGCAGACCTACCTGCTGACTGTGGGAAATGTTCCGGAGAGGCCGGAGGCACCTGGGGACCGAGACCCTGGCAGCAGCCATTTTGGGGAGCTGGTTCTACCACAGGGACGCTGGCGCTGGCGGGCACCAGTCTGGAATCCTCCCTCTAGCTAACTAGCTCCGAGCCCAGCCCCGCCCGCCAGCCTGCAGGCACCAGTACTGAGACATCTCAGGCCAAGCAGCTAGCTGGGAGGGGGCACAGCCCCACCCACCAACAGGCCAGCTGCCTTAAGACCCCCTGAGCCCATAGCCAATCCTGGACACAGCCCTGTCCACCAGAGGTCCCAGGACCTGGCCCCACACACCAGGGTGCAAACACTAGATCCGGGACCCCCCAGGGTCCTGCAGCCAGAGACACCGGGCCCCTGCTCTGCTCAAAGTGCACAGGCACCAATCCCAGAGCCGCCGGGGCTACAGCCCTGCCCACCGGCGAGCCGGCTCTAGCCTCGCTACAAGCCTCATTCGCCAGCGGGTGGACACTAGTCCCCAAACAACTGTAGCCCTGCAGACGGCCACGGCAGGACCCAGTCCTGTCACCAGCAGGCCACCAGCAGCCCTGAGACACCTTGGGCTCCTCAGCCAGTTGCCCCAGGATCTGACCCCATTCTCCAACTGGGAGACACAATTCGGGATACCTTGGACCCTGCAGCCAGCTGTATCAGGAACTGGCCCCATCCAGCTGTGAACCAGCACCAGCTCTGGGACTCCTGGACCCTACAGCCAGAGACCCCAGGATAAGACCCTGCCCACAAACAGGCCAACTCCAGATGTGGGACATCTTGGGCCCCTCAGCCAGCGGTCCTGGGATCTAGCCCCACCAGCTAGATTCGGGATCCCCAGGGTCCTGCAGTCAGAGTCACCAGGACCCAGCTCCACCCACCAGGGAGCCAGCACTAGCCCTGAGACTCACTGGGGTTCCACAGCCAGCCTTGTCATTACCCAGCCCCACCAACAAGTGGCCAGCAGCCTCCACACAAGGCACAGCCTGACAACCAGCTGAATAGGGTGACAGCCACGCCAACCGGCACACCCACAGCAGTCCACCCACCACAACAGAAGGACCCACACAGCCCACATGGGGGAAACCCTACAGTACATAGCTCTGGTGACCAGAGCTGCTGGAACACACAAGATATCTCCTGCAAAAGGCCACTTCTCCAACACTGGGAAACGTAACCAAACTACCAGATACATAGGATCAAATTCTGCATTTTCAACAACACGGTGGACCTAAAGGGTATTATGCGTAGTGAAATAAGTCAGACAAAGACAAATACTTTATGTTATCAGCTATATGTGGAACCATAAAATAAAAAAAAGGAATCAACATGACAAAACAGAAACAGACTCACAGATAGAACAAACTAGTGGTTTCCAGTGAGGCTAGGGAAGCGGAGGAGGGCAACACAGGGGTAGAAGATTAAGAGGTACAAACAACTATGTATAAAATAATCTACCAGGATATATTGCACAGCACAGGAAATAGTCATTATAATAATGTCAAATGGAGTATAGGGTATAAAAATTCTGAATCACTATGTTGTACACATGAAACTACTATAATATTGTAAATCAGCTATATCTCAATAAAAAAATCATTTTGAGAAAAAAAAAGTTAAAAAAAAAACTATGTTAAGTAAATGTTATCAAGCCTATGAGTGAGAAAAAAAGAAAGGGAGGAAAGAAGGAAGGGAGGGAGGGAGGAAGCAAGGAAGGAAAACTGAACGAGCATAATCCAGTTTTCATCTTTCTGCTCCTTAACCAAGATAACCACAAGACAATATATAAAGTGAAACCATGAAATAAAAACATTCTCCATAAAAATAAGGGAAAAAAAAAACCCTTTGCATTAAATCATCCTAGATCATAAAGCATAAAGGAAATAGATACCTGACGTCTATGTTTAATATGGATCCCAGGCAAAAACATAGAAAAAAAAACAAAACCAAAACAACTTTGCACATTTCTCAGCCCAGGTAATCTCTATTTATGCTATTATTTTATCCTTTGTACTGCAATAAGAACAATGGAGGTTCTTGCCAGTATCTAGAAAGAAATTTTGCTTCACCCTTCGTATTCTAAGCTTCATGCTCTGATAAGTATGGCCATATGTGTTTCCCCTTCGGGAACAGAAAGCTTTAGGGCTTGGATTCCTCCAGAGGAAGTGAGGTGGCTTGGGCAGAGTGAATACATATCCCTTCTTCATTGGAGTACTGAAAGTCAAGGCATGACAAATGTCAGAAACCAGAAAACAAGGCAGGGGTATCCACTGGAACAATGATTTGAAGGGATGGGAAGGAGTCATTGAAATAGAGACCTAGGAACCTGACTTTCCAAATCATACATAGACCTATACGCTCAGCTTTTAGAAGCCAGTCCCAAACACTTGCCCTCTTTCTTTCTGCTGCTTCACTTGTTCCCAGCTGATAGCCTCCACCCTCATCCAGTCATCTCTTCTGGCCTCTTCCAGCCATTGGTTTCTAAGCCAATATGACTTCCCAACCTAGAATTTAGTGCCTCTTGTGGGCTAAGGATACAACAGTAAAGGAAAAAACATCTCAGCTCTCAAGGAGCTTAAATTCTAGAGGGAGGAAAAAGACAAAATAAAATAAAATATGTGATCATATTTTTAAAATTAAGCAGGGGAGGATAGGTAGTAGGGTGAAAGGGGAAATGAGCACAGGGAGGGTTACAACTTAAAACAGGGCAATCAGTCTCTAAGTGATAGAATTATATGAGATTGTTCTTCTACCCCTTCACTATTTTTCTGAGTATGCATTCCTTTACAACGAGTTTTTTAAAACTTTGACATCAAAATTGCTGAAAAACTGAAATGAGTCATACAAACATGTAAATTTAGGGTATTTACATGAAGCAGGAATATAAGATACAGATCATATTAACACAATCTTATTCACGTCCTATGAAATTAGGGTAAAAAATACAATGTGGTATAAAACATCTAATATTTGTGTTCTAAGCCATGAATTTTAAAAATAAGAAAAAAACTATTTTAATGAGTATTGTAGAAATACAACTTATGTTACACTTTTAAAATATACATGATCAAAGAACAAAACACTCCCATTGTTAGATCACCCGAATAACAGACTGCTAACTTAACACATGCTTTTCAGTATTTAAACTGTTTGTGAACTACAAAAATGCGGGGAGAGGGGAGAACTACTTACAAAATGTACCTATGAGACAGCTTAATGAAAAAATAAACTAATATATAACAAACACTGAAACAACTACTATGGCATTATCAAAACTTTGTAAGTAAATTCCATAAAAAATTAAGATACTAGTAAAATTAATTATTAAATTAATCCATTAAACAGAGACTAAAATCTAAAAGGAAGAAGTGAATTCTCCTGAATGCTGATTGACCTAGCTCAGTAGTCTTAACAGTTCACATGTGCCCTTTCCTCAAAGGAAATTTCTAAACCATCACTGTCCAACAGAACTTTCTGCAATGATGAAAATGTTCTGCCTTGTCCCATAAGGTAACCACTAGCCACACATGGCTACTGAGCATTTGAAATGTGGCTCATGCAACTAAGAAATAGAATTTTTTATTTTATCTTAATTAATTAATTTTAATTTAAACAGCCACAAGAGGCTAGTGGCTACCCATCCAGACAGTACTGCTCTAAGACCTGACTCTTAACATCCTTTTTTTTTTTTTAATTAACTCATAGTCTTCCATCTGGCTGATTTCCCAGTATAGACAAATTGGGCTCCAGTTCTCACTCTTGGTCTACCTTACTGTTCTCCTGGCCTCAAACTTTCTTTCTAAGCTGTTGCATAGCTGATTTCAGCAAAGCTGTGGGCCAGTGCTGCTCGGCTCAGAAACACTGGCTGACAGAGCCCTGGTCTCTTCCTGCTTGTCCAGGATAAGAAGTGGGATACTAATGTTTTTTTTAAAGAAGTGAAATGACAACTAAACGTCATGTATGACTTATTAGATACTAACCCAGAGGGAAAAGATTAAATCCAGCGATTTAGCAAAAGCCACTCCCAAACTTAAAATTTTACTATTCTACTATCTACCTAAAATTCTAGGTAATGACAATTTCCAAAATTATATAGTATTTATAGAATAATTCCAGTACCTCAAACCTTACAGAAATCAGCTCCAAATCAAAGCATCTAATGGCATTATTTGGAATCATACTATCATGCAACCAGTCCCCTGACTCATTGAGCAAAAAGGATAACTTTCCTTTTCTGCTGTTAAGAAACATGTTTTAATACTCAAAATATTATTTTCATAATTTATTGTCATTCATAGGAACTTGGGTCATACATATCTTTATGCAAAATATTGGAGTAAATCTTTCCCTCAATTTTACATTCTTAAAGTTGTTACAGTTGTTCAGTTTCAAGCGGATACACATTTTCTCTTATTTATCAGACTTTATAACTTACAGTCAATAGATACAATAGTTTTAAATGTAGTATTTAGCTGATATTGGAAAACGAAGTAAAATATAGTAAGAAAAAAAATTTTACAGAAGGATAAGAAACTGGATTCAATGTTTATCTGAAGACAGTGAGTGAAGCTCAAGAGAGACTTACTGATTTAGCAGGACATCAAGAATAAACGATGTTCCAAAGACATCTAGCTGGAAGCTTGCCTGGTCAACGTGAGTCAACTGCAATATCAGAAAGATAAAAGGTATTTATTATTCAGCCATAAAGATCAAATGATAAGCATTTCTCATGATCATTTGAAAGTTTTATACTATAAATTAGAAAACAAATTCAACAGAGAAATTAAATAAAAACAAAGTAAAATTTGTACCTTCTTATAAGTCATTCACTAAAGTACCACTTAATCAAAGAGGACAAGTACCCTCCTTTTCTGCTTTATCTCAAGTGGCTAAACACTTCATTTCCAAGAAGACTGAACTACATTTCATTCTGTTTTAAATGAGTGACTCCTTTAAAATTAAGCTTTATGTATTAAAAAAGAAATCGGGAAAATATGTTCAATACAAGAGTAAATTAATATGATGCATGTGATCTATTTATAAGGAAGACATCAAAACCTCAAAAGAAAAAAACCCTTTTCATCCTATCTCAAACACATACTTTAAAAGTAATAGTTCAGTTCTAATTTACCAAATGTAATTTCATAAAGGTTTCCAAAATTTCATGAGAAAAACTGAACCTCTGCCCATCTGCAAATATCACCTATCAAAATTTTACTGGGAAAAAAATCACTATTTCCTATGCCATTATAATAGGACTCCCAGGGAAAATCACAAGAGACTCTAAAAAACATATGGTGTTACCAATAACATTAATATTAGCCTATTGCAAAACCACATGTATTAACTGAAAAGAAAGGAGGAAGCAAAATGATTTATTCCAACTCCCATATTAACAGTAGCTATACCTTTCCTGACTTTTAGAAGAACGCTCCAAAATCTGGTTGTCGGAATGCCTCCATTTCCTAATCTGCCTATTTTGTCATTTGGAATTACGCAGTAGTAATGACACACCAAAGTGTACAGAATTATAGTTCATTTTTAAATTGCCTTCCAAACTGAAAAAATAAAAAAACCTGGAATTGTCTAAAGAAACATAATGGAGTTCATGTATTAATCATATATTAATTTCTAAGCAATGTATAAAGATTCTGTGGTCTTATTTCAGTTTAGTCTTACTATGATATACATTTATGATTTGCAAGTTTGTTATTCAATTGGATAATAAAAGGACACAAAATTAAAAAAAAAACAAAAAACAGTAGTCATACCTAAGCAGTAGAACTATAAATTATTTGATTTTTTTGGCTTATATTTGTCTATAGTATCCAAAATTTCTACAATAAACCTGTATAATTCCTGCAGTGAGAAATGCAAACAAACACTATTTTAGCGATATAAACCATCTGGGCAACTCTTCTCATGTAGCATGTGAAGCAGATGGTGGTGCTGCTCCCTGAGAACCAGAGCATCTTAGGAAGGGACGTTCTAGGATTCTGTGGGGCACAAAGGGTACCTCAATCATACCTGGGATTTTCACACTCATTAATCTATGGTATCAGGAGAAAGGACAGAGCTTAATAATCATAAAGCTTTCTGGAAACAAAGGATGACCCTTCTATTTTAAAATCTTTGAAATAAATGGGAGGGGGAGAATGCCACACCTCAGTTGCTAACACATTCCAATTCTTGTGAAACCCCAAGGATGAAGAACTATCCAGATACTTCTTAGCTTCATTAAACATTCAACCCTAAATCCTCACTCTTCCCAGTTAACACCCAGGTTATCACCAAATTCTGGCTTTTTTTTTCTTTTTATGATAGTTCTTGGATCCACATCTTACTCTTCATTTCCATATCTGCCACAATTCATATCCTCCCTGATGTTTCTAAAACTGACTCCTTACCAAAATCCCAAAAGTAAGTCCTATATTTTCTACTCCATCAAATATTGATACAAACTTTCTCTCTCTGCATATGAAGATCCTCCACAATCACCTCCCCCACCCCAGATATAATAGCACACAAGTCCCCAAGAACCCACCCATATCCCTTTCACACTCAGTTCTCTCCTTCTACTCTCTAATTCCACAAACTATGTGCATTCCAGCTTTTTCTGTAGCTTTCACTTATCACTTGTGCTTTTCCAAACCAGACCCTGGGGTAGTGATCTTCACCAAGGCCATTTCAGAAATGGTCCTATCCATCCTTGAAGACCTGGATCAAGTTCCCTTTTGTATCAGTCTCCTAGGGCTACCGTAAGAAAGTACCACAGACCAGATGGCTTAAACAACAGAAATCTACTGTCTCACAGTTCTGGAGGCTGGAAGTCCAAGCTCGGGGTGTTGGCAGATTTGTTTTCTCCTGAGGCCTCCCTCCCTGGTTTGTGGACTGCCACCTTCTCACTGTGTCTTCACATGGCTTCCTCTCTATGCATGTGTACGCCAGGCGTGTCTGTCTGTCTCTCTCTCCCCTTGTCTCTCCCCGTCTCTTTCTCTCTCTGTCTCCCCCTCTCTCTCTCCTCTTATAAGGACATCAGTCATATCGGATTAGCATCCACCCTTAGGACTTCATTTAATCTAATTACCTCTTTAAAGACCCTGTCTCCAAATACTATTAGTCCCATTAGCAGTTAGGCTTCAACATATAAATTTTGGAGGGGACACAATTCAATCCAACCTTTCCTCTCCCAGGAAGTCTTCCCAACCCCTTCTAGCTTCCTCCTCTCCTCTTCCTCAATACTGTTCATTTTGATATGAGGGCTTCAGTGCTGACCAGCCTCAGGTATTCAATATGCGCTTCCTGACTGACTCATTTCAGGGTTTGTTTGATCAATCACCTGGATGCATAAATGAACAACAATTGCACAGCTACAAATTACCTGCTTACAGAAATGCCATCCTTCCATCAAGGTTGTTCTTAATGCCACCTCAATGGATAATTTCTTTTCTTTAAAAGCTCTTTGAGTTTCCTGCAGGGCTAACAACCATGTTTTGGGATCAGCCTGAGGAATGCTCTTGTTTACCAGAATTGTTGTCTCAATTAAAAAGAACCTCTCTCTCCTCCATTCTTTATTCAGCATTTATTGTTGTGAACATGGCAGAAGACACATGTTATTCATCATGCTATCATGATTACAGCTTGGATCAAAATAACATTACTATTTTTTTGGCAAGATATTTACTGTTTGCATTAATTGTCTAATTTTTATACTTTTTTTTCCTGCAGCTTCCTTTTACATCTGGTATTTTACTTTACTGATCTCATCCATGTCCCAAGCAGAAACCCATTACTTAAATTCAAAAGAAAATCTATTGACAGCATGTTTGACTGCTATTTAGTGAAAAATGTTTGCATTATTGATAGTAATATGAATGGGATTATATACTATTGTTTTAATGTAAGGAAGGTTTCCTTAGACTGTATACAGATTGATTCATTCAACAAACATCTTCTGAGAGTCTACCAAGTGCTGGGAGCTCTTTTGATTTGAGGGACAAGGTGAAGAAGACTGATCATGTTTCCGCTCTAGTGGTGCGTATCTTCTAGTGGAGGGAGTACAAAGTGACAAATAAAATGACAGAAAATGAACAATTAGATTAAAAAAATAAATCTAGAATATAAACACACTGTTCTCAGATTTAATAAAACAGGGTAAACAGGTAACCAGGGTAGATGGTGTTCTAGGTAGTATGGAGGCCTCTCTGAGGAGATGACATCTGGATGATGACCTGGATGATTAGAAGGGATCTATGACAGACAGACTGACAGCCCCCAAAGGCATCCGCAGTCTAATCTCTGGAACGTATGAACATGTTACCTCACACAGCAAAAGGGACTTTGCAGATATGATAAAGTTAGGAACCTTGAGATGGGGAGAGTACACTGGATTATCCAGGTGGGCCCAATCTAGTCACCAGAGTCTCGTAAGGGTCAGAGTCAGAGAAGGAGACGTGATGATGGAAGTAGAGGTTAAAATGAGCTGAGGAAAAGGCTACATGCCAAGGAATGTTGGCAGCCTCTAGAAACAGGAAAATACAAGAAACAGTTGTCCCCTAGAGCCCCTCAAAGGAGCACAGCCCTGAGAACACCTTTATTTTAGCCTTGTAAGACCCAATTCAGGCTTCTGATCTCCAGAACTGTAAGAAAATTAATTATAATTGTTTTATGACATTAAGTTGGAGATATAACATGTTATAGCAGCAATGGGAAACTAATATAGCATCACTGGCAATGTCACTAAACATTTAGAAAAGCAACTCCAATAATGAGTTGATTGCATTAGTGTTTGATGTCATTTTCCTCCATGGCTTGGTTAAAACCAAGGCACCTGCAGCAGTAGAACTGACATGCATGAAGGCACAAGGATCAAACTGCAAACACAGGACTTCCCAGCCAAACCAAACTTGCCGTGGTGGTCATGAAAATACACATTAGCATGGTTTCCTTGCATTCTTTTTTGTCTACCATTCAGGTACCTCTCATCCCCATATGTACGACTTATAACAAGTAGGCTAAAGAGAAGAAACATATTTTACTTCTTTAGGTTATCTTGGAGAAATGCTAAATTAAGCAGAATTACACTGAATTCATGCAATATTAACAATCCAGCTTATTATTCAACACCTTAATCTTAGACCTTACCTTCTTAGCTCAAAGGAGAAGAAAATGTTTAAGGAGAGAGAACTAGACTAATCAGGATTTTCCTCTTTATTTGGGTGGACCTAACATATATTGCCCCCCAAAATTCTAATATTTATTAATTCTAACTGGAAGATTAAAAGGTAGCAATGGCTTTTAGAGACATCTGAAAATCATTATTTTGCAGAAATGCATTCTTTCAAATTACTATATAAGAATGACGTGATTTTAAAATCTATTAACCAAATGCTTCATTACCATAGAATAATATTGAGAGAGCCCGTAGAGCTCATATAATACATATCCTTATTTTAAAAATAAGGAAAGTAAGGCTTGTGGGCAAACATCATTTCCAAATCACACTGTTTGACAGGGCAGCATTTCGCCTCCTGGCAAGCCTTTTCCATCATGCTTCATCTTTGCTTTCAAAGACGCAGTTTGGAGGTGCTTGCAGGTTTTACTGGGTTCTAAAGAGTGCTTTTAGAGCGTATGAAAAGAAAATCAAACTATGAAAAACAATCTTTGGAACTCTGACTCCACTAGAAAAGTCAATAACATTACTACATCTGGCACAAAGCACAACCTTAGAAGTTAAGAATTATAGTTTACAATACACATGGAAATCCATTTTTTAAGGACAAAAATTACACAGGTTATGGTAAAGTATGTTTTAAGCAGTGAGGCTGACTTTGTTCATAGCTGTGACACAAAACATTGAAGGAGAAAAATGCAAAATAAAAAATAACTATCCAGATGGCAAGAAAACTTAATAAATCAATATAATTACATAAGGATAATTTAAATTTCAAATTTCAAAAATGAATCATAGAATTTTAGGACCAGAAGAACCTGATCCAGTGCCCAGACTGAGGCCTGTTTATTATTCATCGGCAGCAGCTGAAATTTCAATGTGAAGCTAATATAACCCCCATGTTCCTTAGGCATGTTGTTTCTTGGCAGCTTGTCTTTTTCTCCTTACATCTCCGAGAGCCAATGAACCATATGTAGGACCAACCTAAATAATTCCAAAGAGCAAATACAAATGAATTTTTCAAGCCTGTCTTACTTATAACCTTTTTCTAAAGCAAAGATGACACTAAAACTTTCATGGTAGGATCATAACTTTGACACAAGGAGAAAGACAGGTAGTTTGGGTTTTTCATTAACCCCAACCTGAATAATGAATCAGTGAGCATCATTAAGAGTTGGGAGTATTACCAGTCAGATGGTCTTGTGCAACAGGATCATTCTGAAGGTAATTAAGAAAATTAAAGTCCTCAATGTATGTAACAGAATCTTTAGCTACTCTGCATCCTAAACTCTTCTTTGCCATTTGATTGCTTGTACTTACTTTTTTTTTTTCTCTTAAATGCAAGTGCAATTCCTGGCATCCAATGCTTTGAATTCAATAAAAAAAAAAATACCAATAATTACTTCTATCTATTATCCCTGTTTTTCTACATCAGAAGAGGCAACTGAAGAATCATCAGAACCTCACTATAATTACTCCATTGCCTTATGTGAACTTCTTTTTTTTTTTTTTTATAGTTGTGGCACATGGGCTTAGTTGCTCCATGGCATGTGGAATCTTCCCAGGGCAGGGCTCGAACCCGTGTCCCCTGCATTGGCAGGCAGATTCTTTACCACTGCGCCACCTAGGAAGTCCGCCTTATGTGAACTTCTGACAAAACAGCTCAATGAGACTGATACTACAATCTATTGCCATTAAGATTCCTCATTCTAGAATTTCTTATAGCCACATCAACAACATAGATTTCCCCTGTCTAGTTAGTTAAGATATGGAACTTATTTCATGAAGCAGAATTATATAACAATGGCTTTTGTTAACAGAGGATTCTACTCAATAGATCTACCTCATACATAAATTAGCACTATATATGGAAGAACATTGGTGTTTTCTATCCATAATTCTATATCTATGACTCTATGTTAAATACCTCCCTCTTTTCATCTGATCAACTCAATCATGTCCATAGCTGTCATAATCTATGTCATATATTGCCTTTAATTTACACATTATCTTTAACCAAAATGTTCTTAAAATCAAACCTTCTACATTTAGTATTACAAGAACCAAATAGTGTCCAGCAACAGAACATTTTAAAACAAAATGAAAGAAAAGAAAACAAAAAGGCATAGCCTTTTAAACCAGGCAGAACTGGGTTTGAATTCTGGGTCGTCCATTTATTAATGGAACAAACTAGGGCAAATTGTTTAATGTCTTTGAACTGAAAGTCCTCGTCTCTAAAAGACCAAAAATAATAATACACACTCTGTAGATTTATTGTGAAAACTAAAGGATAAGTTATAATTCATTCAACCTTTCTGGAGTACTGACCATACCTCAGGAAATATATCAGGCCCTGGGCATACAAAGAAGAATCAGACATGGCCTCTGCATCCTGGAAACTCAGTCAAAAAGGGGGGCTGCTACACAAATTATTACGAAATATTTGAAAGTCCACTAATAGACAAACGCACAAGATACAAGGGCAGCCCTCTGACTGCTGGGGGACGGAGGGTTGAGGAGGTGCTCCTCAGACCAAGAATGTAGGCCAAAGCACTCCTGGTAAAAGGGCCAACAAAGGCACAAAACAGGGAAACAACTCAGCACTTTCAGGGACTGTAGGAAATGCTATATTCCTGAGACAGAAAATGTGAGGCATCTATTGTGGGAGAACAGGCTGGAACCCCAGATGCCAAGGAACTTCCAAACCAGTGGTTCTCAATCTTGACTGCCTATTAGGCTTACTTGGGAAGCTTTTTAAAAAATACCAATGCCTGGCAACCCTCAGAATGGGAAAAAATAATTGCCTATGAAACAACGGACAAAGGATTAACCTCCAAAATATACAAGCAGCTCATGCAGCTTCATACCAAAAAAGCAAATAACCCAATCCACAAATGGGCAGAAGACCTAAATAGACATTTCTCCAAAGAAGACATACAGATGGCCAACACACACATGAAAAGATGCTCAACATCACTCATCATCAGAGAAATGCAAGTCAAAGCCACAATGAGGTATCACCTCACACCAATCAGAATGGCCATCACCACAAAGTCTGGAAACAACAAATGTTGGAGAGGGTGTGGAGAAAAGGGAACTCTCCTGCACTGTTGGTGGGACTGTAAGTTGGTACAGCCACTATGGAAAACAATTTGGAGGTTCCTTAAAAAACTACCAATAGAACTACCATATGATCCAGTAATCCCACTCCTGGGCATATACCCAAAGAAAACCATAATCCCAAAAGAAACTTGTACCATAATGTTTATTGCAGCACTCTTTACAATAGCCAGGACATGGAAGCAACCTAAATGCCCATCAACAAATGAATGGATACAGAAGATGTGGCATATATATACAATGGAATATTACTCAGCTATAAAAAGGGATGAGATGGAGCTATATGTAATGAGGTGGATAGAACTACAATCTGTCATACATAGTGAAGTAAGTCAGAAAGAGAAGGACAAATATTGTATGCTAACTCACATATACGGAATCTAAAAATGGTACTGATGAACTCAGTGACAAGAACAAGGAAGCAGATACAGAGAATGGACTGGAGAACTCGAGGTATGGGAGGGGGCGGGGGGTGAAGGGGAAACTGAGAAGAAGCGAGAGAGTAGTACAGACATATATATACTACCAACTGTAAAATAGTCAGTGGGAAGTTGTTGTATAACAAAGGGAGTCCAACTCGAGGATGGAAGATGCCTTAGAGGACTGGGGCAGGGAGGGTGGGGGGGACTCGAGGGGGGCCGTCAAGGAAGGGAGGGAATACGGGGATATGTGTATAAAAACAGTTGATTGAACCTGGTGTACCCCCAAAAAAATAAAAATAAAAAATAAAAAAATAAAAAATAAAAACAGTTGATTGAACCTGGTGTACCCCCCCAAAAAAAATAAATTAAAAAAAAAAATACCAATGCCTGGGCCCCAAACTCAGAGATTCGAATTCTTTTAGTCTGGAATGGATCCCGGGCAGCAGGATCCATTTTAAAGAGCTACCCTGTGATCCTGAGGGGTGGCCAAGGGTTCAAAACCACTAGCATAAACCAATGTAAGAAATATACTCTTTATCCTGGAAACAATAAGAAATGGATGTAGGGACTTCCCTGGTAGCACAGTGGTTAAGAATCAGCCTGCCAATGCAGGGGACACGGGTTTGATCTCTGGCCTGGGAAGATCCCACATGCCACAGAGCAACTAAGCCCATGCAACACAACTACTGAGCCTGTGCTCTAGAGCCTGTGAGCCACAACTACTGAGCCCACGTGCTGCAACTACTGAAGTCCACGCGCCTAGAGCCTATGCTCTGTAACAAGAGAAGCCACCACAATGAGAAGCCTGTGCACCACAATGAAGAGTGGCCCCCACTTGCCGCAACGAGAGAGAGCCCATGTGCAGCAACGAAGACCCAACACAGCCAAATATAAATAAATAAATCTTAAAAAAAATAAATGGATGTAAAAGCCTTTGAGATGATAGATGTTCTATAAACAATAGCTCCTTTCCCTTATCTTCACAATTTATGATAAAATCTGTTTAGCTTTGAAACCGATGATGTACTTACTGAATTCCCACACATTTCTTGCAAGTACAATGTATGTTCTTTTGACAATTTACTGCATGAATTTTGTTGTTGAGTTCAACCAAAATAATAAAAGCTTTAAAAGTTAAAAAAAATGAGACAGAGAGTAATAGAAGGCAAAAAACGAGGAAAAGGGGATTCCATCTGGTCTCCCAGATAAATTGAGGGCCAAGAAATTTCCAGAAACATCTCTACAAGTGCCTTAGCATACTATTTTGCACAAGGCAGACTCTCAACACACTTTAAAAAAAAAAAAAAAGAAAAGAAAGGAAAAGGAGCAATAGATTGGAATTCCCATGGGAATTTTTAGAGCGCTAACCAAGTGAGTCTAACATGTAACCAATTCCCATAGAATTCCTCTCTAGTTGACCTTGCTCTGTAATTCATATGCCAGTTCTTACTATTACTTGATGTGAAAACTTTTACAATTGATGTAAACACGTTCCATTGCCGTGGACATGCGCCTGTTTGGGGATGTATTACCCAAGCACAGAGATTATGTCGTAGCTCTCAGAACCCAGGAACCCTAGGTGAAACCACATACACCACCAAAAAAATGGCTTTTCTTAGATGAGTTCTTGAGAGGCATGCTCCAAGTCTGCCTTGCTGAGTGTCCAGTTCCGACATCACTGAAAGCCCTAGACCCTGTGATTCCTGGCGGCCGAGGACCCCTCTCTCCAGTGACCCCTGCTCCAACAAGCTGGAGGCTGAGGGGCTGTGCGGACACTGGCATCAGCTCTGATTTTCTCATTTCCATTCAGGAAGTTAGGCAGCCTCATTACCTATTTATGCTCTGCTATCTTCTGATAAATCAGTCTCTCCATCATCTTGGCCATTAACCACGCATTGCTAGACCTTCATTTAGAGCCTGAACAAGAAAACACTTACTTGCATAAGCCTGAAAGTCGAAGCAGACCTTTATGATCTTTAGCAGCCTAAGAACAATACAATATGTAGTCATATTGAGCTGTAATTTAATCTGAGTGCAAGGAACCCCAACTTTTGGATGCAATAAAATCAGCAGACAAAATCCCTCAGATGAACCAGCCCTGGGAAACTGATACTTTTCCTTAATGCAAGAAAGGCTTGGGAGAAAGATTACAGATCTTCCTGGCCCCGTTGCTGACTTGACATTTGATTTTCGGAGTTACTGAAACTTCCTATGCCTCATCTTGTTTTTCCCCAAATGTGAACTGAAAAAAGTCTCAATTATAGAATGCTATGAGAAAAACACCTTAAATTTTTGTTTATGGTGAAAGAGTATATAAAAGCTTGTTGCAAAGAATAATATAACTACTGAGAGCTAAATAAAAGACAGGTAAAAAGAGCAGAGGAGGGGAAAGGCAGTTAAGCTATTATACTATCATATGAATATAACTAGTCAGTTCAGCTCTCAATCGGATAATTTTGAAAGCAGGTCTGAGACTTCCCTGGTGGTCCAGCGGCTAAGACTCCACGTGCCCAATGCAGGGGGTGCAGGTTTGATCCCCAGTTGGGGAATAAGATCCCACATGCAATGCAGTGCAGCCAAAAGATATTAAATAAATAAATAAATAAATAAATAAAATATGTTTTAAAAAAATAAAAATAAAAGCAGGCCTGGAAATAAGGGTTGTCTCTGCCAGCTGGGTCACACTCTTTCCTGGAGGCAACATCAGAAGTAGGCCAAGGCCAAAGAATAAAATTAAGAATGGTGAGTTCTTCGCATCAAGATTCACCTCACCCAGGTGTTGTGTGAATGGATTTTTGTTTGCCTGCTTGCTTAATTTCACCTTCCTTATATAGATATTAGAAGCATCTGAGAGTTAAGGCTCACTTTCGTGAAACAGCCAGCTCCCAGTGTTTGAGGAAAGAAAAATCAGAGCTATCACTGACCAGAATGTCATAATGAATAGCTGACACATAAGAATTCCATAGCATTTACTTTAAGAAACAAATTTACATTGGGTAAGAAAGTTTTTTCTCTCCGAAAACTAAAGACTAAAACTACATAATTATAGAGGACTTTCTGCTCACACACATACATATATACATATGCATACTAAACTTTAAAAGGACCAGATTCTTTCTTTAGTATCTCAACTGCCCAAGAGTCTTCCAAGAACATAGCTGAGAAATAATCTAAGTAAAATACTGCAAGAGCAAAGCTCCTGCTTAAAAGAAAAAGAAGAAAAAGGCAATAACTCTCTAATATCAAGGACCTTCAAAAGATGTTTTTTTATCTGTACTTGACAGTCTCCCACCAAAGGCTTTCTTTATTGGGATACAAAATGAAGCACAAACCCCTGCAGAAATATCATTTATTTTGGGGGATTTCCCAAGTAGCTAGAATGAAGATTGGTTAGAAGAACATACCAGTTATCTCATTTACCACACTTATGAAGTGAAGGAAGGAATGGGGTTGTGTGTGTGTGTGTGAGAGAGAGAGAGAGAGAGAGAAGTAGATTTATTGAGAGCAAGCATGCAGATTACCAGCCATCACTAAGGAAACCATGTTGCAAAACCATGGAATCTTTCAATGCATGCATAGGTTAGAACATAGCAAGAATCTGCTACAGAGACTCAATATGACATGAATCTACCCCCAAATTCTTAAACTGATGGGCTCCACATACTACCAGCTGGTATCTCCAACCTGCTTTGAAGGATAACTCCTTGACCTTAAATTATAGGGGAATTGGAAGAATCCATCCATGATGCATATTTATTAGAAAACACAAATACCAAATGAGAAAATTTTTGTTATATGTGCTGCATTACATGCATCTGGTCTATAGTCTTTCTGGGATATGGACTTCAAAAGCATCTGAATCTACAGAAATTAAAGAGGAAAACTTTTTAAACATGTTTGAAAAATTTTCAAACATGTTTAGATAGTTCCTAGAACAGTAGCAAAATAATGAAATTACTCTGTTGGACAACAGCAGTGAAAGAAACTCTAGAAATTACTTTTCTTGCACTCCCACTATTTATTGGCGCTAGAGACTACTGCCTCCTGCAATAAGTAGATCAATCGTGTTACTTAATCCTTAGCACTAAACACTTTCCCTAGAAAAGTGAAATGCCTTTTGAAAACACATAGACTGTAAATTATCTCTTAAAGTAGAAATTCTGAGATACTGTTATTGAGAGAGAGAGAAAAACTCACCAGACCAAATCACATTATCCATTGTACATCCAATAATGCTTGCACGTGCGTGTGTGTGTGTGTGTCTGTGTGTGTGTGTAATGTATACACATCATGGCAGGAATACCTTGCAGCCAACTGTAACCTAGAAAATAATTACCACTTGAAACAAGTAAACTCTGTAGTGCTGGTAAGTCCAACTCTAAAAAGATCCACTAGAAGGTATAACTGCTGCCCTAAAAGGGAGATAGGATATAGACCCTCACTGGAGGATCTCCAGACCTAAGATGAGCTCATAGTGTCTAGTGATATAAACTCAGAATCAAATGTAGATTATCCCTTAGGCCTGAAATATGTCTTCATAACAAGGAAAAAAACCACAGCAAAACTTCAGAGATTTCTAACTATTGTTATGACTTTGTGTCTGAATATAAAAAGGAAATAAAATCCTGGTCTGATCACTCTTTTCTTCACTAGCATGAACTCAACTCTTGGTAGAAACAATATCATGTCAAAGGTTGAATGCACTTGACCTCCCCTGTCTTAGAAACAGAAAGGATAGGGAATTCCCTGGCGATCCAGTGGTTAGGACTCCATGCTTTCACTGCAGGGGGGCTCAGGTTCATTTAGTTCCTGGTCAGGGAACTAAGATCCCACAACCTGTGTGGTGCCGCCAAAAAAACCCAAAAAAACAAACAAACAAAAAACCAACCAAACAAACAAAAACCAGAATCACGAGGAGCCATGACCTTGTGAAGGCAGGTCAGTGGAGCGTGGGAGCCAGTAGCTTGATTAGAGTCATTCATACCTCCCTCTGTCTAAACTCTCCACCTTAACAAAACAGCAAGCATGCAGGGGCACTGAACTGTTTTCCATGTTCCATACATGACTCAGGTTTCTAGGCTGTTGATGTGTTTTGATATAAAGCCGAATAAACCAAACTCTCTAGTTGTTGTCTCTACTGGGGGCAAATTACAGCAGTTTAACGAGGCCTCTGTGCACCTGACGTGCTGGGTTAAAGAAAGGATTCCTACACCATATCCTGATTCTCTTTTACAAAGGAAAAAGCCTGGGCACAGCCTTTCTTTCTGTTCGTTTTATAATAGTTGGTTTGTTTTTTTAACTTCTTGTTTCTCTGAAGCAAATGAATACTTTGAAGTAACACAGAGTTCACTTTTCAATTAATTTATTAAATGACACCTTGGGAGAATTTCTTTACTTCTGAGAAGTGTGTAGGTCCTCACTCTGAACTACTCCCACCGAGTTTCTGGGAAGCTGCCTCCTGGCAAAGCCTCCTGATCAAAATGTTCCCTAGATCAGCATGCTCAGCAAACTGCCACCAAGCCGTCCTCTCTGTCCTTCTCTGGCCTTCCCTGCATGTCCCACCACCTCCATCACCACCATTAAGTCCTGAACCCCTAAATGTGCTCAGGACTCCATGAGAACCACAGCAGACTGTGAGAAAAATACAACCCCTGCCCACATATTTTTATTGTGTGATAAAACATGTTACTCTTGTACAAGGCAGCAACATAATCCAGTAGTACTAAACTCTTTTGTCCTAAAGAGTTTTCCCTCTCTTTTAGAACTACGAGCAGTTACTTATGAAAAGTGGCAGAGGGTACTAAGACTCCAGATTCTAGAGTCAAATTTCCTGTTTCACGTTCTACCTCCACCCCTTCCCAAACTGCAAGATCTTGGGGAAGTCATTCAAGCCCCCTGTGGCTTAGTTTCTCCCTTTAGTAAATGGGAACAATAGTATCAACTTCTGAGGCTTGCTAAGAAGAGTGAATGAATACCTATAAAGCACACAGAACAGTCTAGTTCCCTCCATGGTATTTATCATTACACCGCATGAGCAGCAAAAGTCTGAGTGCGTGGGACGAGAATTCTGTGTTACATCCAGAAATCAAAATTATTCCTGCTTCCCCCTTGTCACTTCCAGATGACAGTTCCTCTATCCCTCTCTCCTTGAGGTCCATGCCTCACAGCTATACTACCCTCCACTCTCAACTCTGGACCAAGTGCCTCCATATTCCCAACACATACTACCTCACTTTGGCCCAAAGCACGTGCCTACTTACGAATTTAAAACAAATCGGACAACTCTTATCTAATGATAAGATGAACAAACGTTATTTTGCAAATTGTAAATCAGCCAAAAATGGGAAGTAGTTCTCAGGAATATAAGCCTAATAAAGGCTGCTTTCATATAGTTAGTTAAACCAATTAATTTATTGGTTTATTTGTTAGTTCTCTAGTAGTTTGTAAGCACTATCATTGTTATGCCAGCATATATGCATTCTACTGAATTCTCCTTAAAAATTTCTTATCTGTGTCCCTGTGCTCATTTTACTCAACCAATATTTGTTGGTGAGTTTGTAGCCATTCGGCCACATGACTTGAAATATGCATTATCTATATAGTTCACAAGGAGAACGATTAAACTTTGAGATTTAGGGAACCTCAATGAGTTATGTGATTCATTTCCCTCCTGTGAGAAAACAAACATCTACTCAAAACCATCTTGAAAAAAAATGATCGTTGAGCCTATTTTGTACGTTTCTGAGACAGTTCCTCAACCTCTAATTGTAGTTCGTCCCAATGCTGAATCATCATCTTTTCCCTCTTCAATAGCTAACAGATCTCTCTAAATGCAATTTAGACCTATTTCCTCCATCTGTGAAACAGGATATGTTCAAAGATGACTTGAAAGTATGCCTCTCATCTGTTAGGCACAGCAGAAATTATTTGCTTCTTTGTAAGCTTTATGGCAGGCTGGCACTAAAAATATCTACCGACTACACAGGGTAAAACATCCTGCACAAAGAGTGATCCATATCACTGCATGTACAAACATAAAAGAGGATGACGTTAAAGTGCACCAAACGAATACTGTCTTGCAAAGAAGAATCCAAGAGGATTATATTGGGGATGCAGGGTGAATTACATTCAGCCACTAGAGTGAAAATTTGTGTGGTCTTCTTTGGTGAGATAATACAATCCTTAGAGAACACGTAATGAATGATAATACCACCAGAGATATGGATACATTAAAATATTCCCCCCCAGTACAGTTTTCACTGAGATCCTCCATCACCCGTCTTCTCTGGAGTAGGAGTCTTGTTACTCATACTTGATAGACACGCTTTAGCCTTAGGGTCATTGTACCAGCTGTCCTCTCCTCCCGAGATGCTTCTCCACAGAAAAGCCTGGCTCACATCCCACTTCCTTCAAGCTTTTCCCAATGTCACCTTCTCTGTGAGGCCTATTGGATCACCCTACTAAAAATTACAGCTTATGTTCCCCACATCCCTGGCACTCCCAATGTCTATTACCATGCTATGCTTTTTTCTTTTCTTTTCCATGGTACTTACCACCTTCTAATATACTAAATAATTTACCATTTATTATGTTTTTGTCTATCTGCTGGAATATAAGTCCCATGAGAAACAAATTTGAGGTTTCTTTAAAATTCATTGGTGTATCCCAAGAAGCCAGATAGCACCTGCCTGCAGTAGGTCTTCAATAAATATTTGGGGAGTAAATTTTTTAAATGTAAGTTAAAAAATCAAATCACAGGAAATAATTCCATCTCTCTCTCTCTTTCTCTCACAGACACACACACAAAATATTGCCCAAAACAGTTATTGAGCCTTACTCTGAAAAATAAAAGAACCAATGGAAAAATTTTAATTGCAAACCTGGCAAGTTTAAACTTTATAATAAAAGGAACAGGAATCTAAGTCTATTAAATATTTGCAGTCTTCTCAGTTCCCTCATTATTCAAAGATAGAACAAGGAAAAGAGAAATCAAGAATCTCTAGTTCTAGTGAAAACACGCTGCAGAGAACAGGAGCTATAAAAAGGCATGATTAATAGCTCAAACATAACTAAAATACCCAACTGCACAAGGGCCACAAGGTGCAGAGACAAGTGCAGCTTTTTCCCTCACTGAGTGAAATGTGAGAACTAAAACAGACCCAATGGCCCTATGGAGATGGGCTATTCCACAAACACTCTCTAGACAGACAGACAGACAGACACACACACACACACACACACACCACTACCACCACCAGCAACAATAATATCTGCACTTGGAGCTGCTCTTGCTGAACACTTTCTGCAGTGAGCATATGATGCTTAAAGAAAAGCATACGGGCTTCTTCTAACCCAATTATTTCTTGAGAAAGAGAAACAGCACAAACAATTAACTCTGAATAACAGATTTTGGAAAGACTGTTTGTTGAAAACTGTTGGAAATTCAGGAGCACATGGTTGATTGATTAAGTGTTAAAATATTTATTAAATATGGGAATCCACTGCAAGAAAATGGAAGTTCTTCCATTGAGCTGAAGGCCACATCTAATGCTAGGCCAAGTCGGTTCAGCAAGAAGCTGAGCAAAGGAAATGATGATCATGACTGGTGTACAACGGGACCAAAAGCAACAGAATGACAAAAAGTAGGCAGCCAAAAGCGAAAGGGAAAACTGAGAACTGGGGGTGACCAAAAGTTTCACTAAAAGCTATATTAAAAACCACTGATTGTATGCTTTAAAAGCGTGAATTTTATGGTACATGAATTATATTTCAGTAAAGCTGTCATTAAAAAACTATATTAAAAATTAAGATGTGGTCATAAATGTATTTCAAATGCAGAAGAGGAATGGTCTTTGCTATAATAACTGCTACCTTCTATAAAATCCTGGGAGCCCTTTCTTCCTCAACTGCCTTTTCCCTTACATTTTTGCCTTTTGAAGTTCTTCAGATAAAACATGTTTTTAAAAAATAAAATAAGACAAGCCATTAAATGGAGCATCCTATCCTCTCCCAAAGTTAAAAATATAGATTCCAACACTCAGCCTAGTTTGGGCACCATGAGTCCAACCTTTATCTCTTCATGTTGTGCCCTCCATTCCTTTCCTCACTTCCCAGCGGGGAGCAGCCCTGTGAGGATACAGACTATTGAGAGCTCAGCTAATGCAGAGATGCTTCCATCCCAAAGTAATGGAGCTGCATTGTTACTCATTTAATTTTAAGAAAACAAATCCCACCTGATGTTTGAACCAATATTATGTTGGGGATGGGGGAGTGGGAGGACAAGATTAACTTAGTTTGATAAATTCCTGGAAAAAATACAGTGAGACCAAAGCTGGGACCCAGAATTAGCACGAGGGTCCAAATTGTTCTACCCTCCTGGAACATTTGGTGCAAATCACAGCTCTTGTGAAAACAACAGAAGAAATCCAGTGATCTGTGTACACAAGAAAGTGGACAGTTTTATACCAAGATATAATCATTACGGGGGCTTAAAAAAAAGGGGGGGCTAATGTACGGAGCCCTTACTGTATGCCAACTGCTCAGCTACAAACTTTACTCATATTATCTCCTTAAACCTCACAACACAAGAGCTGGGCGCTATTCTATTCCTATTTTATTGGTGTCAAAACTCAATATTAGAGAAGTTAAGTGAAGCTAGTGGCAAAGGTGAGCTTTGAATCCATGCACTCTAACTGCAGGTTCACTAACTTTTTTTTTTTTTTTTTTTTATGTGTTGGCTGTGTTGGGTCTTTGCTGCTGTATGCGGGGTTTCTTTTACTTGTGGTGAGCGGGGGCTACTCTTCGTTGTGGTGCGTGGGCTCCTCACTGCCGTGGCTTCTCTTGTTGCAGAGCTTAGGCTCTAGGCACTTGGGCTTCAGTAGTTGTGGCACATGGGCTCAACAGTTGTGGCTCACAGGCTCTAGAGCACAGGCTCAATAGTTGTGGCGCACGGGTTTAGTTGCTCTGCGGCATGTGGGATCTTCCTGGAATAGGGATCCAACCCGTGTCCCCTGCACTGGCAGGCGGATTCTTAGCCACTGCGCCATCTAGGAAGTCCGACAGGTTCACTAACTCTTAATCACTATCCTATAATACCTTCTTCGAAGAAAGCTATATATCAGGGAGTCATTTTACTAAAAATGAAGACATTCTAAAACTACAGTAGATTCTGCAGTGTAATACACAAACACAATCATGAAGAAAAGAACTGATATGGATAACATCAAAAAAAAGTTTTAATCTGTTACAACAAAAGATACTATGAGAATGAACAGATAAGCCACAATTTTTAAAGTATGTGCAACAGAGATAATCAATAAAAGGAAGGAACCCATAACATATTTAACATGCCTGTAAACCAATAAGAAAAAGACACTTGAAAAATGCGGAAAGTATATGATTAGGCTGTTCAAAGCAGGAAATACAGATTACCAAAGGTGCTCTACCTCATTAGTCATCAGGCAAATGGAAAGGAAAGTAATTAGACACTATTTCATACTCATAATACTGTTAGAAATTTTAAAGTCTTATGATTCCAAATGAGAATAAAGATGGGGATACAAAGAAATTCTCATGCACCATAGGTGGAGTATAAATTGGTGTATCGTTGTGTGATTTGTCAACATGTGGAGAAGTTGAAATGGGACAAACCCTAAGAATCAACAATTTCACGCCTAAATACATGCCCCACAGAAACACATGCACATGAATGTATCAATGGCATACACTGCTTATAACATCCAAAAATCAGGGTCAATCTATAGATGCCATTAGCTGCCAGGAGGCACATGACTCAATCTTTAAAACCTTAACCAGAGCTGCCTCACAGGTGCTGCTAGGCTACCCTGTCAGGAATCCCGTAGAACAGTTTTTAAACTGTGGGTCAGATCAGAACAGTTTTTTAACCTGTGGGTCAGATCATGACCCCTTAGAGGGCTCTGAAATCACTTCAGTGCACCATGGCCAGAGTTTTTTAGAAAATGACAAAGAACAGAATAGAATGAAAAGCATGCACTGCATGTGTCAAGGATAAGTACTGTTTCATAGCACACTTGTTTTCATCTTAGGGGTGTGTGTGTGTTTTCACTCATTCATATGAAAACTTTGACACATGTTCATAGTAGTACTGTGCATAATTTCCCCAATGTGGAAGCAACACAAATCTCCATCAAAGTAAATGGATAAATAATGGATGTTATTTATCAATAACAAGGAATGAGGTAAAAACGCATGCTACAACATGGATAAACCTTGCAATTGTTATGCTAAGTAACAGAAGCCAGTCACAAAAGACCAGATAGTGTATGATTCCATTCATACGAAATGTCTAGAATAGACAAAGTTACAAAGACAGGAAGTAGATTAGTGGCTCCCCAGGGATGGGGGTGGGGCTAGGCAGGGCGGGAGAGAGTTTGGGGAGTGTGTATGGGGTTTCTTTTTGAGCTGAGGAAAATGTTTAAAACTGACTATGGTGATGCTTGCACGATTGTTTAAATATACTAATAAACTTTGGATTGTACACTGTTGTTAAGTGGGTGAATTCTCTGGTATCCAAATTATATTTCAATGATGGCCTTATAACTATATATAATTAAAATATGAGTTACTTTGTTGCTGAGATGATACTAAATAAGCTGAAGTCATGAAAGCTGTTAAAGAGTTCATTTTTTGTGGGCCAGCTATTTAATCTTAATATTTTGATGCAGGACTCCTACCCCAACACAAACCCTTACTTTCTTTTATGATCATAAACCCACTTTCAGATCAATCCTTCATTCACACTAAGATATTAATGCTTGAAAACAGCTCAGAGTGCCATCCCTCCTTAGGGTCTCTACTTATACCAAAGTGGTAGTTCTCGAGTGGTGTCTCTTCTGATTTAAATCAAATGTGCAGATCTTTTAGAGTATGGAGATTTCATGGAGTAAGAGTACTTTAAGAGTAGGATCTACTGCCTAAGAAATAAAGTAAATATTTTTCACTCAGCATAATTCCCTGGAGTTTTTTTGTTGTTGGTGGTGGTTTTTTGGGTTTGTTTGTTTTTTTTTTGACCACACCGTGGGGCATGTGGGATCTTGGTTCCCCTGACAAGGGATCAAACCCATACCCCCTGCAGTGAAAGCGCACAGTCTTAACCACCGGACAACCAGGGAAGTCCCAGAAAGTAAATATTTTATATTAACTTGTTAGTCCACAACAGGGAGGTAAAGATTGAGAAAAAAAATAAAACAAAATATTAGACAAGAAAGTATTAGAGGTTTAGTTACAGGGAGAAAAAAAAAAAGGGCGTTGTCCTTGGTTCCAAAAAAAAAAAATCAAAACTCCACAAACAAATATCAAGAAAACTCCTTAGCTAAATATGTCATATGAGTTCAGAACTATCAAAAATACTGTATGTCACTTTCCCAGAAGACAGACATCATTGTCATAAACAAAATGCAGCTCCAGGCAGCAAATGGCAAAGTCTGATGAATAAAGTAACACACAAAGGTTAAACAGCTCGGATTTATTTGTGTTGGGAGAGAGGAGGCTAGAAACTGACATGAATGATTTTGTCACAGTGATTAAAGCAGCTGAGAGACAGTAAGGCAGCTTTACGTGGTAGAATATCAGTCTGCCAAGCACTGTCCGAGTTCCCACCACTTTCTCTATTCTTCTCTCTCCTATCCTCATGGCCCTGCCTCACATGTGAAGCAAGAGGGACAGCTACTACAGCTCAGGGGCTCACAGTGATGGGATCCTCACGGAACCTGGGCGCTCTATATGGACAGGGTGGCTCCGTTGGGCTGGCAAGAATGTACACAGAGGGAAGAGGAAGAAAGAGGTCAGAGAGAAGGTATAAATGTGGAAGGAGGCTCACACTCCTCTCGAACCCATCCCAACAAAAGATTTTAACATCCAGAGGGAAGAAATACTGTGACGGCTGAAAATACATCAGAAGTACATAAAGTCAGTAACATAAATGGTCATGGAATTCTTTTTCTGCATCTTGGAGATTGAAAATTGAAACAAAGGCAGACCATAAATATTTGCTGAGCACCAACTCTCCATCAGGCAGAGTGTTAGGCAGTAAACAAATAATGGTGAATACGAATGACAAAGTTCCAGCCCAACATTAAAGTCCATCTCATGGGGACTCCTTATATTAACCCACCCATGTGATCAGTGCTCCAATACCCCCGCACCAGCACATACACAAGCAGGACTAGTTTTATGCCAAGGCTGTGAGGCAAGCTCAACTTTCAGTATACCTGTAAAAGTGCCTCATCATTGCTCAATGCGGAGTCTGAATCTTGCAGCAATGGACCACTATGAAAGACCTTGAGAAGTGACACACTCAGCAACTGTGGAGGGTAGACCAGGCACAGAACCCAGAGTTTAAGTCCAGGGGGTTATGAGCAGTGAGAACAAGGAGAATGGTTTTTGGAAGGCAACTATTCCAACAGCAAAGAGCAGAAGTGATACTCGCTGCAATCCACACCCAAAGAAGGGAATGAATGAGGGACAATCTAAGGGGGACTAAAGGAACAAACAAGTGAAAAAGAAAAACCACATAAAAAAACACGTTTAGAGGTAGGTAGTGGAGTGGGAAGTGTGTTGAACTATAACACAATTTGCAAATCCCAAAATAAGTCAGTCCAGCACAGGCAACAGGGATGGTTCCCAACACTGAATATAAATAACCTTTCAGAGACTTGTTTTTACTTTAGTTGCTAAGAGAAAAAGAGGCATTTGACAGAAAGAGAGTAGGGGAAAAAATACAAAATAAACCAAGGGTCACAGGGAAAGTGAACAGAGCAAGGCTATGTTCACAGGAAAATGACAAATGGAAAGAGGCCACAGGAACATGACAGAGTCTGCACTGAGAGATGGGAAAAGAGATGAGAGAAAAGGAAAAAAATAATCGACCAGGGAAAACCTGATATAACAACAGGGATCTAGAGGCATAAGAATGGAACAGGGCTCTCTAAGTCCTGGCATCAATGATATTATCCAGTTCTCATTTGCTCGTTGAGAACTTGCCACGTACAAGGCTCTGAGCTCAACACTGGGAAGAAATAAAAATGGAGACGAGGATGCATGCCCTCACACCATGTTTCTCCCTAAATTAAATTCAAATAATTCTTACTCATCACCCTAGGATAACTGCAAACTTCAAGATTTCATAATCAGAACACTTAAAAAAAAAGTCCTAAAAACCTCATTAATCAATGACCTCAAGTGGATTTCATATTAAATTGGTTAAGTTACGAGTGAATAGTACTTTCCCTTCATTAATTATGAGAGAACATGGTCCATGCAAGATCATTAAGAACTATAAGGACATCGTGCTAACCTTACCTCAGAAATTAAATTAAATGAAACATTCACAGTATCTCAGCACCAATATTTTCCTCCCCTTTTTTTACCCTGGAGGATACTGAGAAGCAACAAAAGTTGCTACACACCATGGTTTGAAATAGCCTCGTCTCTAGTCACTCATCCAGTCAAAAATGGCTTCACCTTTGGTGACAGCAATGAACACAACCTGAATTTTGCCCACCTTCTTACCAATCAATATCTGTCCAAGCTTTCAAGTACTTTTATGAGAACTCAGTCTGAAAAAGAACAATGCGCTATTTCTGGCTAAATAAGCTGTATACGATTGTAAAATGTAAGAAAAATTTTCCTTTCCTGTATCAAAACTTCCATTATCTTCAATGATGTTTAAGTTTCTATATCATAGTCGATAAAACTCTTTTTAAAAATGATGGCTTGATTACTTAACACAACGGTAAATTTGTAAATGCATCTAAAAAAAAATTCCCATTCTTCTTATTAAACACTTTCCTAAAGTTTTCTTGAAAAGCACATCAAAGTACTCGACTATTGCTAAACTGCAGGTGATACCAAACTAATCTTGAAAATAACCCACTATTAACAGCAAATGGAGACTGACACCAAACTTATCCAGCTAAATAAGAACAAATTTTCCAAACTCCCACTTACAAGGACTCTTCCATTATTAACATACCTTTTCTAACACATACCACAAGCCACGTAAAATGAACTTGTTGCTCATTTTGCACAAACTAAGTGTGATTCTTCAGAGCATCAACTGTCATGAGTTAGGAAATCAATTTTCATGTAAGCGTTGTCTCCTGACCCAGGAGAGGCAGTCTGCCGTCTGAACTACATTAATGCGGAGAAGAGTGGGCTCCTGAAAGCCCCCTCCCACTAGCCTGCAGAGCCTTAGAAAAGACCAATGAAGAATACAGTGGAGGAGGTGGAAGGAAGAAGGGAGAGTAAGGAATAAAGAAGAAGAATAGGAAGGAGGAGAAGGAGAGAGGAAGAGCAGGAGGAGGAGGAAAGGGATGAAGAGAAGGAAGAGGGAGGGGGGAGGGGGGTGGGGAGCGTTCCTCCTCCTGAACCACACTTAAAGCCCATGGCGGCATGGAAACAATCTCAGGGCCATTGGAACAAGCGTAGCTAAAAAACACCAGATTCTCTTTAAAAACATAAGACCTAAATCAAGAGTGGAGCCAACCACTGAAACCTCAACGGGCTGAAATTAAAAACTCAGAAAGTGTCTCAGACTCTTTTAGATCACTCTCTCTAGTTCAACCAGGAGGGTACTGGACTGAGCTGGCACAGTGGACCCAGTATCTTCTCTCTAGACCTGATTTTAGTTTACTTCCCTGAGCCTCACCTTCCACTACTCTTTTACCCACAGCCTGTTCCTGCCCATGTTCTAATGACCCAAAATCACTCTTCTGCCAACGGCTCTGACTCCAGCCTACCCTAAATAACCTACCTGCCCTGCATAACCTTGACTGCTGTGCATCCTCAGCTAAGTTCCAGGTCAGACTCCTGACAGCATATTTCAAAGACATTAAAAATTCACTAGGGAATTCATGGACACCAGGTCTGTGAAGTGGCAGCTCTCTCTGCAGCATCTTGCTATCTAATCCAAAGAAAGAAAACCACTGAGAGCAAAGCCTGAGCTCTGCTTTGCTACCAGGAGTAGCATTTGGTATGTAACAGCCTGACCCCAAAATTCTCACCTCACTAGTGGAGGAAATGAAGGCAATTTCTCCCAAACAAGCCTGCTTAAAAGGCAAACTGAAAGCTAGAGACATGAGTCAGTGCCAAACAGAATAAGTGGTCGAAGAAAACTGTCAACCAGTTCTACTGCCTTGGGTAGAAAATTTTAAAACGACTTGCAAAATGTGAGCTCTTGATGCCTAGCTTCAGGAAAGTATCACTGATTTCCCATCTTCAAAGAGTCATCTAACATTCTCCACTTGGGACAAAAAAAAAAAAAAAAATGCAGCAAAAGGGCAACTATTGCTAAGTGCTAAAACCCCCTGATACAAAATTAATTTTTAAAAAGAAGAAAAATGTTGATTTACCCTTACAGATGAATATGATTCTCAAACATCTTTTCAATACAAACAACAAATAGATTGTAAAGACAGAATGGAGCGGGGGAGGGAGGGATTAAGCTCCTTACTCTTTCTCTGTCCAGCTTTAGAACCACTGTTATTTTTGGATCATGGTACATTTTAAATTTTATTTTCAAAATCAAGTTATATATAATAGTCTGCTCTGGGGAAAACAGATTTCTGTCTTAAAAGCAACTCAAAAGGTAAAATCAAAAAGTAAAGGACACTTAGAAGTTTAAAATCAGTTTTTCTATATATCTTCATATTTTTTAAAATACAGCATATTGAACTCCATTTCTATGTCAAATAACTGTAATTATCAAAGAAGCTGTCAATTCAATATTTGAAAAGACTAAAATTATTCATGCATTTATTCATCTGGAACCCAACTTTATTCCAAAAAAGATTTCAGCTTGTTTTATGTGGACAACTACAAGATTAAATAAAATTTTTAAGTGGATGAGGAACCCAGGGGAGAGGGAAAACTCACTAATTCAATATTTATTAAGCACGACTGTGCCATTCACTGCTCTAGGCAATGGGGACGTGTGATGACGGAACAGACAAGATCACTGTTCTCAAGCAGTTTACAGCTCAGTGATGGCATACTGAAAGACAATAAACAAGTCAATCGTTGAAAAAACGTCAAGTGCCAGGAAGAAAAAAGAGTAATGGTGACAAGGAGGGGAGTGGAATGGGACTACTTTGGAAAAGTGGGCAGAGGAAACCTCTTGAGATCACTTTTTTTAAGCCTAATATTTATTCTAATCCAAATCTAACATGCACTTGAACATGTGCACAGATATATGACTTTCCAGATTGATAAATTATCACAAGTTGGGAGAGATTTCAGATGACTTTTGCCCTGACATAGGGATGATGAGAAGGAACAGGACAATGAGATAAGAATGAAACTGCTGCGAAAACTCATGCTGGGACTTTCGCTTCGGAGGAGGGCACAATTTGCCTCCAAGCTTTCAGCCCCCAAGTCAAGGAAGGAAACATAGCTACTTGACAGATCTCTCCTCTGGGTCCTGATGAGACACCATGTGTAATGTTCTCCAAGACTTCAATAAACAATGTAACTGTTTTCTCAGGAATATTTCTTACAATGTCCTTCAAAATATCCTTTAGAAAAAGCCTGGAAGGTGATTGAAGAGGTCAAGGAAGTGACTGAGAAAACTGATACCAATTCAGATACCAGACTCCCTTGTGACTAACTGAAATCCAAGTAGATTTACGAAAAGATATCTTAAACCTTGAGAATGCAAAGAGCTCCGCGACCCCGGGTGCAAACTGGAATCCCCTGGAGAGACTTTTTAAAGTACTCCCACCCCAGAATCTCTGGAGGTAAGGCCAGTGCACTATGGAGGAATAGACGATAATTCTCCATAAATAGTTTCTGTTAAGTGACTTTCTGGCAGATTAAACTCCAACAAGGATTCAGAGTGCACATATTCTCTGCTGCCATTCAGATGAAGATTCAGATATTTCCATGTGGTTAAAAGAATATCTGAGGTAGAAGTAGAAATTATACCCATTTCTATAAATGAAGACATATAACAAGTTCTAAACACGACATCAACTCACCCCTGAATGAAGTTATTGAGGGAAGAGACCAAGGCAGGGCCAAGAGTTTTAAAGTAATGTTAGGTTTGTTCCAATACATAGATGAACCAGTAACCACATGTTAAGTAAGTAGAAAAGATTACAAAAGAGTGATTTTATGTGGATCTTAACATTTTCTTTGAGAATTCTTAACGCAGTTCTACTGCTTATCGGTTGTATGACCTTGGGCTGGTTAATTAGCTTCCTTAAGCTTCAGTTTTCTCAGTTATAAAATGGGTATGATAATATCTATCTCATAACAAGAGATAACACATGTAAATCACTCAGCACAGTGCCTGATACATGCTAAATATTCAGTAAACATTAATTCTTATTTTCAACTCTTTCCCTCAATATTTGCTTTCTAATGCTTTTATTACCAAAGTAAACACATCCAGCTAGATGATCACAGATGCTATCATTTTGGTTATTATTGATTACAGACCTCTTAGACCTGAATGCTTTGACATTTGGGACTCTGGAGCTACTTGTTCTATGATGATACAAAAGATATTTTGTATCTTTTCATTTGGAAAAGGATACACAAATATGGGTTTCTTTTTAGCATTTCATGTTTCTGCTTTATGAAGCTTAGGCCACAAAAGAGCATATATAATTTTGGTATTGATGACTGGATACTGAAATCTTTGATTTATGAACAAAGATTATAAAATCAATGTACATATCCAGTTCCAAAACAAAACACACATCCTTTGAGAGGTGTTTTTCACCTTTTAAATGTTAAATATCTTTATATATTCCATTCTCATTCTCAGGGTAGTAGAAATGAAGCATTCCTACTGTGTTCTGCAAGTTTTTTCACAACTACACAACTTTTAAAAATATTTTCAAGTGCTGCAAGAAATATATAGTTGCAATGGGACAGATGTAAGAAATCTTTTACCCCAGTGTCACTGAACAATACCTCAGGAAATGCTGGTGACCTCCTGTGCTAAGGCCAGTTTAGCATGGTGCTTCAGCACACAGGCAGTGCAGTGGAGCTGAAGTGCCTGGGTTCAAATATCCTCCCAGCTACCTACCAGCTTTGTGATTTTGCAGCTAAATATTACCTGTCACATGATTCTTGTGAGGATGCAATGAGTTCCTACAGACCAAAAGTACTCAGATAACTGTTCAGCACATAAAAAGTAACCACATAAGTTACCATTTATTAAATATCTAATAAATAATATTAAATGCTTTAGTGTATACTATAACATGACAACACTATTATAAGTATTTCTCTCTTTTCCTGATTTCTCTTTCCTTCCTCCTTCTTGCCATTCTCCTCAAGGTCTCTTCCTCTTCTTGTGCCCTCCCACACTCTTTTTAATAACATTCTTTTTCCCTTTGGGGCTTATCCATAATCCTTAATGATAAATGTGGCAATATCTGGGCCCCACTGGAGTTACAGAGTAGTACTAACTCTACGTGACAAGAAAACAGGCCTCTCTCCATGTACTTTTAGAAGGGGCTTTAATCATTAAAAATGATAGAACACTTCGCATTCTTTGAAATAAGAGAAAGCAAATAAAACTTAAGGATAATTTGTATCATCGTAGTTTTCTATGTGTAGCTGTAAAGAAGTGATGAAAGACAAGGTTCTTTAGTGCACGGTAAAACCACTGGCTAGAATTTCAAAGATGCCCAAAAGAAATATATACAAACTGGGATTTCATAGACTAAAAGCAAGATGTAAGGAAAACTACAATTCTAAATTTTATTTTAACTATTTAATTGTAAGGGAAGGTTGATACGAGAATAAAAATGTGCTGGGAAATGTCTCCTTCCTATTTACAGCACTGGAACAAAGTTTTGACTGGTGGCAAAACTTTATCAATATTGAGGTACTTAGGTTTAACAAATACACATTAAGAAAAAAAAAGATGTTTTGTGCTATCCTTGCAAAATACTTCTAAAGCTGTAATTCCTAGGAGCCCTTTTCCACTAGGGAAGCAGTACCGCAGACAACTTACAATCAAGCTGACTCAGTGTTCCCAAGTAAAACAACCCAATTTTAAGTACAGCTCATCCACACTTAGGCATATGGATAATTATATTCATAAGAACGGAGCACCGCTAACTGCTTGCCATCCTGCGACCATCTCGCATTTTCCGCATTCATTACTGATTATCAAAACTATAATAAATGGTAGACCTATGTTCTTGGCACTTGACTACTTGAGAAGCCTACAACACTTTCCAGGGAATGAGATAGAAAAATAAGTAGCCTGTCTATTCACTGACAACAAAGACTTCTGACAAAAAGAAATTCTACTTATAGAAAAAAGCAATTACTGGCTGCAAAACCAATTATTGAAAATGTATGGGGTGACCACACAGCAAAATAAACCACCAAATAACCTATCTTTGATGCTACAGTAAATCTATCATGCTTGGCTAGCAAAATAGGAGTAGCCATTACCGTGCTTACTCTTAAAAATAGCAATTATGTGATCATCAGTTTCAAACCAACAGCAGGACCCAGTAGGTGATATCTTGCCCATATGGGTGTCCAGTTAAAAATGTTTTATCCTATTATCTGCAACATACAATTTTTTCAGGAAGACTTTGAATATTCTAGTTCTGAGTGCTATTTTACAGGACTAAAATTACTTCACTAGGCAGACAATCTTGAGGATAGGAAGGTTACCCACAATCAAATATAATTTCTTTGACTACCATTTCTAGAATTTCACGGTACAATAAGCTTTCAGTATGGGCCAATCATCTGATTCAGGATAAAAACCAAGTATGCATTCCAGTAATTGGTCATATAGTAAAGCAATCTTTTACAATATGGACTCATACCAACAGAATTGTTATTTCACACCAATCAAATTGCCAGTATTTCCACAGAACTAAAAATTTTTTAAAAATTTCCAAAAATATGCATGCAATTCCATTTAGTGATGAAAACTGAAGTAAGGACACATTGAAAGTAAAATCAAGGTGTTTTATACCACCACAGTTTTTGTAAGCTTTCTGAAACATTAAGTAAAACATTGCTGGTTTCCTTACTCTAGGTTGATGGCTCTATCTTACCAGGTGAGAAGTGATTCTTGAATTAGGTTAGATGACCTATAACGTTTCTTCCATCTCTACAACTGTTAAGATTCCACTTAGTTATGTAAATTCGAGTAATTTGTAACTTACTTCTGGGAATGTGTTAAATTCAGGTAATTAGGACACCATTTTGCATTAAGGTGACGTCATAAAATTTCTAAATGGTACTCAAGCAGCCTGAGGGAGTTAATGTTATTTAACAAAAACTCATATAGTGCTTACAGAATATGCAGCACTGTTCTAAGTGCTTTATAAATATTAACTCATTTATACTAAGTAGCTAAGTATACTTAGTAACTAAGTCCTTACAAGCTTAATGAGTATGTGAATTGGCATTTAACAGCGAATTAAAGTGAAAAACCACATTCACTCAGCCTTTGAAATTAAGATTATTCATTTCTAACAATGAGGGTTATCCCACAACAACATGAATCTGGTCAGTAAGTCTCCTTACTGAAATCCTTGAATTGCCTTCAGGACAAGTCCCAACTCCTCAGCAAGTCATGAAGGTGCTGCAGCATCTATTTTCTGGTTTCCTGTTTGGTTTCATCTGTCCGTTAAATCCTAACTATTTGCAGTTAACAAAAATATGTCTTGATTCCACATGCTCAAGTACCTGCTGCCCCTTCTGTTTGATATGCCCACCCCGTCCCTTTAATTTGGCCAGTTCTTACTCACTCTCAAAACACAGCTCAGATAGCACCTCTCTCTGAGAGCCCACCCTGACTGCTCACCTGGGTTAAGCACTGTGTCTTCTCTGCTTTCACAGCTCTCTGTGATCACCTCCAGAAAATCACACACAAGGACAGGCTGTAATTGCCTATCCATTCATCCATCTTCCTACTTGTCTGTAAATTCCTTAAAGTCTAGAACTGGGTCTTTTATCTCTCAATCCCCAGGGTCTTGCAAAAAAAAAATGGTACACAATGTGAGCTCAAGTATATAAATGCCTTTTTAATAAACAAATAAACCAATCAAAATACACCTTTGTGAGATGATAGAAAAGCATCATAATTTTATTTCTGAAGTAGAAAGGAAGTTGCTAAACTTATCATTGGATAGCTAAGATGCCATAAATTACATCTGTTTAATCACCAAAGAAATAACAAGGTCCATAGAGAATTAACTTATGTTTTCAGATTCATGACAGCCCTCAACAAAACTAAAAATGCCAAATTGCAGGACCACTCCTTAGTTTCCTA
Source organism: Hippopotamus amphibius kiboko (assembly GCF_030028045.1). Taxonomy (NCBI): domain Eukaryota; kingdom Metazoa; phylum Chordata; class Mammalia; order Artiodactyla; family Hippopotamidae; genus Hippopotamus; species Hippopotamus amphibius. Next base: position 53,081,328 of record NC_080189.1, on the reverse strand, counting down.
ACTGTAGGAAGTGTTGGCATATGGCAACTAAGTCTTTACAACTCTGCCAGATTCAGTCCTACTAGTCAGTAATCACTAAGTGTAATCAAGGAGCATGGTAAACCACTACAGCTTCCCAGATGATCCAGGCATCCAACCAGATGCACCATGTATACCTCACCATGTGCCAGCACTGAAATAACTGCTTGTCATAATTACTCTGATGACAAGTATCTTCACTCTCGTTTCTGACTTGAAGAATAATCTACTCATGCTGTTTAAGTGAAATCTTACCTATTCATTAACACCTCACCAAAAGCCAGAGGCATTCTTCCTGATGGTGAGGTTTATTCTTGTAGGAAGTAGAAGCTGCACAGGCCCCAAGTATCTTTTGCCCCAAGTGGAGAGGCCTATGAACCAAAAAAGCCACAGAAGTGGTATTCCAGAAATAGGAAGAAAAAAGAGGGCTGGCCTGCTATCCAAGAGTGGTGGTCTTTCACCAACAAAGAGAAGGGCAGAGAATACCTAAAGATATCACCAGCACAAGGCAGAGACTCTGGGAGCTTCCAGGTTCAATCCTGCAGTTTTCTTTTTCTGCATCTCTACTGTCTTCCTCTGTGAGAAAGTCTTTGTGATGTGTTTTAAAGCACTGTCTATATCAGCAAAAATTCAGACTGTGGAAGACTCTACTGGATGAAAGACCTCGTATCATCAATGAATGAATTGCATGGAAAAACACAAGAAAATGGATGGGGAAAACCATGCATTAAAGAGACTTTTTTTAAAAAGAACAAAAGAAACTAATTGCACTTTATAGATATTATTCGGGTCCTGGATCAAACAAACTTAAATATATATATATAATATTTACATATCTATTTTATATATCTATATATATTTAACACATTTATATATTTAATATATATGTTATCTATAATAGCATGGTTACATTTTCTAAAATACCCTCATCTTTTAGAGGTGCACAGTTAAATTTTTATGAATGAAATGACATGATTTGCTTCAAACTAATAAAGAAAGGGAAAGAAAACAGGAAGGATGTAGATAAAAACAAGACTGGCTATGAGTTGCTAATTGTTGAAGCTGGAAGTTCATTATAATAGTCCGTCTACTTTTGTGTGTGTGCTTGAAATTTTTTATAATCATAAGTTGTAAATGAGTGTGACAATATTCCTCTACAGAAATAATTCTAATGTGTTGAAAAATAAGACAGTGTCCTATGGTTCTTCAGTTTTACTATGGAAAAAAGTCAAAATGGAAAAGGTATTTACCAAACATTAATTCAAATAAATAAACTCAAATAAAAAATAAGTAAAATAGGTATTTACCAAACATTAATTCAAATAAATAAACTCAAATAAAAAAATAAGTAAAATAGGTATTTACCAAACATTAATTCAAATGATGGGATCCTTCATTAAAGCTTGACATGATGGATATTACCACAGCCCTTTAAATTAATTTATATCATATTAAAATTTTAATATAACTAAACACTTGGCTACAAATACAGATTTAAGTAGTATTTTTCTATTTTTCCTTATTTTACACTTACAGATAAATCACTATGACTATCACACCATCAAGATACATCTTAAAATATTAAGAATATATTTAACATATGTGAAAATGTTCACCTTGCCTTTGCTTCAGTGAAGTGTGCAAAATTCTCAACTACATGCGCAAGTTCTACCTTAATATGTACTTACAAGTGGGTGAACTGGTTGCCAGGTTGATATATGTAAATACAAAAAATGCTTACATAGCCTCAAAATATTTACTTAGCCAGTAAGTTCAAAATAATTTTCAGGCATATCTGTGGGTGTGTGATAGTGATATTGACCTAAATATGGGTAAACGGTAGTTAGATTTATATTTAAAAACATACTTTATAAATGCCCAATAAGCAACAGAGCCCTAATTACACCAAGAGGACTGTTACCAATTAAGAAAGGGGGTAGCGGGACGCCTTTTCTGGGAGGTGGAGGTGAATGGGTACATCTCTGATGCCCACTAACTGTACAGCTTAATTTTAAGGTTTGAGTTTAGTTAGGGATGTCTAGGCTTGTTTTCCAATTTTCCTATAATACCAATCTTGGCTTAAATCACATAAAGTCTTCTCTTTGAGAATTAAAACAACAACAGCCACAACAACAATAATGATGATGCAAATCTGCTTAAATATTAAATACATCCCTCTTGCCTACGCAAGGCTTTTGCTTGGCAGAGGTGAGAGGGTCTCCGCCCCTCGGCTCACATTGCCGCACAGCTGGAGGCATCCCACACAAACTCCTCTCTAGCAAAGCCCCCGGCCTGTGACTCTTTTAGGGTTTTGTCACTCCCTTTTCCTTTTCTTTTTTAACCCCCCAAAGGGAGCACCACGCATGACTCGCATTAGAATTGCGCTCCTCTCATCCAAGACACTGCATCTCCAGGGCAACGGAGAGCAAACGCGTGGTGGGAGTGGGCCCGGCCGAGCGGAGGTCCACCCCCGAGACCGCGCCTCTCACCTGCCCGCCGCTGGGGTCGCCCCGCACCCATGTGTCGAGCGCGTCGTGCCCAGTTTCATCTTCTCCGCCCGAGCTATAGATGAGTCGGAGTGGCACGATGCTCTGGCGCTCCAGGAAGCGGTTTTCCTTCCTCCTCTCCAGCTCCGTCAACGAGGCGTCTCCTCCAGGCAGGAAAGAGGGAAGGCGGGATTGGGGAGAAAAGGCGAAAATAGTGGCCCTGACCCACACTCGCCCATCCTGCGGTCCGACGTCTCCCCTATGAAGATCCCCCCTCCCCCTCCCTCCCGGACCCCATCTGGGAAGGACGCAGAGACACCAGACGCAGAGCCTTGGACCAGCTCATCTGAGAGCATCCAATATCGGGGCCCAGAAGCAGAGCTCCCCTCTCCCATCCTCTGCATTCCTCTTCTACTTCAGAAGAAAAACAGACATTTGACCTAAAGCTTCTAATGCATCCGCGCGCCCCCACATTGTATTTTTGCTTCACTTTTCACCACCCTTCTAAATAAATCTCCCCGCTCACTCGGGAAATGGGGATGCCCTTTTACAATGCACTTGAGGGTTGCAAAGATGCCCGGAAAATGGTAGGTGCCGGAGCCACAGAGGGCGGCGAACTTACCTGCCCGGCCGCAGCGCGCTGGGGGACAGGTCCCCAGGGCGCAGAGCAGCAAGAAGGGCACGGACACAGCCGCCGCCGCCCGCATGGTGCTGCCGTCAGCCCGCCTCGCCCGAGACGCTCAGCTCCTCATACCCGGGCAGCCGCGTCCGGATCCCGCGCCCAGCGCCCCCAGCTCGCCTGGGCCGCCCCTTCCCAGCCCGGGCCCGTGCTGCGGCGACCGCGGCGCTGCAGCCTCCACCGCGGCGCTGCCTCAGTGCTGCATTGTGCTCCGCGGACGCTTCCGCTGGCGGGGGGAGCGAGGGAGTGCTGCATTGGGCGGTTGGCTGTAGCTAAGTGGTTTCTAGCGCCTCCCACCTCATCCCCTTGGCAGAGGCTCCGGCGGGCGACGAGCGCTCGGCGGGGAGCGAGCGCCTGGTGCACTCGCCCCCCGCGTGCGGGCAGGGGCGCGCGCACGAGAGTCAGCTGGGAAATGTAGTTCTCACTCCAGGTCCAGTGCGCCTCCACGACGGCGCGGACTGTCGCGACCTCTTGACCACGGGGTCATCAACGGACTGGAGACCGGAGGGAGGAAAAGGGCGAAAGAAAGGTCATCAGTGGCAAGGTGACCTGGCGCCTAGGATGCCGGAATGCGCCTCTTAGGGAGCTGGGATTCAGGCACTGCATCCCCAAAGAACTGTAATAATGTTTCGTACAGATTTTGTAGTGAATTTAAATTATTATCAGGCAATTATACCCTCAAAAGTAGATGGTAAATTAATCATTCAACAAACATTGATTGGGGACCTAGTATGTGCACGGAGGTTGACTTAAGAACAAGGGACACAACAGTGGAGGACAGGAGTGTAAGAGGCACCTGCTGTCAGATACAAGTGAATGCCATTTTGTACAATACAGAGATTTTTCCACCTTCCCTGGCGGACTTTTTTTTTTTTTTTTTAAACCCCCTGCCTCTGTTGACATAGTTTCAGGTCCACTCACCATCATGGTGATTTGAAAATACACTTCAGTGTGTCAGTGTCCCAGTTCAAGTGTGTTATCCAGAATTAAATACGACTCAGACATGGTTTCACAAGCAAACAGTAGAGAGGGACTCTTTCTGTTGTCCTAAATTCTTGCCTAAGAGAACAGTCTATCATATTTTGCTAACCAAGTCTCACTGAGCTTATTGTCACTTCAAAAACTTTCCCTCAAATCTTCAACTAATGAGACACTTAGGAATTCCATATATGACAAACAACTGAAGCCTGGATAAGCACCACAAAATTTCAATAGTGCACTTTAGACCTCAATGCAGAAGACTCCATAATAGTTGCAGTAAAATGAAACTAGAACCCAAGGGCCTGGAAAAGCCCTTTACTTCATTTTCTACATTATGGACCCAAAGTCTCACCCCAGTTCTCTCAGTTGGGAGAATTAATTTCACAAGTTTAAGTTTTATGAGTTTCTGGTCTTACATTTAAGTCTTTAATCCATTTTAAATTGATTTTTGTGTGTGGTATAAAATAGTGGTCCAGTATCATTCTTTTGCATATGGCTGTCCAATTTTCCAACACCGTTTATTGAAGAGACTATCTCTCTATTGTATATTCTTGGCTCCTTTGTTGTAAATTAATTGACCATATATGCATGGGTTTGTTTCTGGTCTCTCTATTCTGTTCCTTTGATCCATGTATCTATTTTTAGGCCAATACTGTACTGTTTTGACTACTATTGCTTTGTAATATAGTTTGAAATCAGGAAGTATGATGCCTCCAGCCTTGCTTTTCTTTCTCCATATGGCTTTGGCTATTTGGGGTTTTTGTGGTTCCACACAAATTTTAGGATTTTTTTGTTCTATTTCTGTGAAAAATGTCCTTGGAATTTTGATATGAATTGCACTGAATCTGTAGTATTGGCATTTTAACAATATTAATTCTTCTGATCCATGAAGGAAGGGTCCCTTTTCATTTACTTAAGTCTTCTTCGATTTCTTCCATCAATGTTTTATAATTTTCAGGGTACAGGTTTTTAACCTTCTTAATTAAATTTATTCTTAGTTATTTTATTCTTTTTGATGCAATAGTAAGTGGGATTGCTCTCAATTTCTCCTTCTAATAGTTAATTATTAGTGTAAAGAAATGCAACTGATTTTTGTATATTGATTTTGTATCAGGTTTGGCTTACAGGTGATGCTGCCATAGGCCATTGGAGACCCATAAGATGTCAGCTTGAAAATAATGCAGTATTAGTACCTAATAATCTTGTCAGTATGAAGTCCTCCAAGATGCAGGCCATAAAAGGCTTAAAGAAGTGAAGGTGTTTTACAACCCAAATAATATTGCAATTGTTGATACTGACTGAGACTTGTCTGGAAGGCTGCTTCCCACTTGCATCCTCGTTATAAGAGGTTCTAAGTACCCTGCTCCAGGGAGCTGGTTCAGAAGATGGGAGGTCAGTGGGATCCAATAACTCATGGGTAGATCAGTCTGAGACTTCTACTGTGACCACAGATACAAATCAAAGTGGAAATCAAAAAATAACTAGAGACAAATGAAAACAAAAACACGATGATCCAAAACCTATGGGGTGCACCAAAAGCAGTTCTAAGTGGCAAGTTTATAGTGATACAAGCTTACCTCAGGAAACAAGGAAAATCTCAATAAACAACATAACCTTATGCCTAAAGCAACTAGAGAAAAAAGAACAAACAAAACCCAAAGTTAGTAGAAGGAAAGAAATCATAAAGATCAGAGCAGAATTAAATAAAATAGAGACTAAAAAAAAAAAGATCAATGAAACTAAAAGCTGATTCTTTGAAAAGATAAACAAAAGTAATAAATCCTCAGCCAGACTCATCAAGAAAATAAGGGAGAGGGCCCAAATCAATAAAATCAGAAATGAGAAAGGAGAAGTTACAACCAACACCACAGAAATACAAAGGATCATAAGAGACTACTACAAGCAACTATATGCCAATAAAATGGACAACCTAGAAGAAATGGACAAATTCTTAAAAAGGTACAATCTCCCAAGACTGAACCAGGAAGAAATAGAAAATATGAACAAACCAATTACCAGTACTGAAACTGAATCAGTAATTTGAAAACTCCCAATAAACAAAAGTCCAGGACCAAATGATTCACAGGTGAATTCTACCAAATACTTAGAGAAGAGTTAATACCTATTCTTCTGAAACTATTCCAAAAAATTGCATAGGAAGGAACACTTCCAAATTCACTCTATGAGGCCACCATTACCCTGATACCAAACCTGACAGATACCACAAAAAAAAAAAAAAAAAAAAAAGAAAGAAAGAAAATTACAGGCCAGTATCACTGATGAACATAGATGCAAAAATTTTTGAAAAATACTACCAAACTAGTATTTGAATGCAAAACTAGCAAACTTGAATGTAATAAAACATTAACAGGATCATACACCATGATCAAGTAGGATTTATCCCAGGGATGCAAGGATTTTTCAATATCTGCAAATCAATGAATGTGATACACCACATTAACAACTTAATAAAAACCATATGATTATCTCAGTGGATGCAGAAAAAGCTTTTGACAAAATTCAACACGCATTTATGATAAAAACTCTTCAGAAAGTAGGCATAGAGGGAATCTACCTAGATATGATAAAGGCCATAAATGACAAACCCACAGCTAACATCATACTCAAAGGTGAAAAGCTGAAAACATTTCCTCTAACATCAGGAATAAGACAAGGACACCCACTCTCACCACTTTTATTCAATGTGGTTTTGGAAGTCCTAGCCACAACAATCAGAGAAGAAGAAGAAAGAAAAGGAATCCAAATTGGAAAAGAGATAAAACTGTCACTGTTTGCAGATGACATGATGCTACAAATAGAAAATCCTAAAGACACTACCAGAAAACTACTAAAACTCTTTGGTAAAGTTGCTGGATACAAAATTAATATACCAAAATCTGTTGCATTTCTATACACTAAAAAATAGAATATCAGAAAGAAAAATTAAGGAAACAATCCCATTTACCATTGCATCAAAAAGAATAAGATACCTAGGAATAAATCTACCTCAAGAGGCAAGAGACCTGTACTCCAAAAACTATAAGACTGATGAAAGAAATTGAAGACAACACAAACAGGTGGAAAGATATACCATGTTCTTGGATTGGAAGAATCAATATTGTTCAAATGACTATACTACCCAAGGCAACCTACAGATTCAATACAATCGCTATCAAGTGACCAATGGCATTTTTCACAGAACTAGAAGGAATAACTTTAAAATTTGTATGTAAACACAAAAATCCCCAAATAGCCAAAACAATCTTAAGAAAGAAGAACAGAGCTATAGGGATCATGCTTTCTGACTTCAGACTATACTACAAATTACAGAAATCAAAACAATATGGTACTGAGAAAAAACAGACATATAGATCAATGGAACAGGATACAAAGCCCAGAAATAAACCCATGCAGCTATGGTCAATTAATCTATGACAAAGGAGGCAAGAATACACAATGGAGAAAAAACAGTCTCCTTAATAAGTGGTGATGGGAAAACTGTACAGCTACATGTAAAAGAATAAAATTAGAATATTGTCTAATACCATACACAAAAATAAACTCAAAATGGATTAAAGACCTAATTGTAAGACTTAATACTATAAAATTCCCAGAGGAAAACATAGGGAGGACACTTTTTAACATAAATCACAATATCTTTTTGGATCCACCTCCTAGAGTAATGAAAATAAAAACAAAAATAAACAAATAGGACCTAATTAAACTTAAAAGCTTTTCACAGCAAAGGAAACCATAAACAAGATGAAAATACAACATATGGAATGGGAGAAAATATTCGCAAATGATGCAACCTACAAAGGATTAATTTCCAAAATACACAAACAGCTCATACAACTCAATTTCAAAAAAACAAACAATGCAATAAAAAAAAATGGGCAGAAGATCTAAATAGACATTTCTCCAGTGAAGACATACAGATGGCCAACAGGCACATGAAGAAATGCTTAACATCACTATTAGAGAAATACAAAACAAAGCTACAATCACCTCACACCAGTCAGAATGGCCATCATCAAGAAGTGTACAAAGAATAAATGCTGGAGAGGGTGTTAAGAAAGGGAACCCTCTTAGACTGTTGGTGGGATTGTAAGTTGGTACAGCCACTATGGAAAACAGTATGGAAGTTCCTTAAAAAACTAAAAATAGAACTACCATATGATTCAGCAATCCTACCCCTGGGCATATATCTGAAGAAAACTCTAATTTGAAAAGATACATCCACCTTAATGTTCATTGCAGCACTATTTACAATAGCCAAGACATGGAAGCAACCTAAATATTCATTGACAGATGAATGGATAAAGAAGATATGGTACATATATACAATGGGATATTATTCAGCCATACAAAAAGAATGAAATAATGCCATTTGCAGCAACATGGATGGACCTAGAGGTTATCATACTAAGTGAAGTAAGCCAGACAGAGAAAGACAAATATCATATGATATCACATATGTGGAAGCTAAAAAAATGATATAAATGAACTTATTTACAAAACAGAAATAGACTCATAGACATAGGAAAGAAACATATGGTTACCAAAGGGGATAGTGTGGGATGGGGGGAATAAATTAGGAGTTTGGCATTAACATATACACATTACTTTGTATAAAATAAACAAGAACCTACTGTATGGGACTTCCCTGGTGGCTACAACAAAGAATATCCCCCACTCGTCATAACTAGAGAAAAGCCCGAGCACAGCAACAAAGACCCAATGAAGCCAATAAATAAATAAATAAATTTACTATAAAAAAAAGAACCTGTAACACAGGGAACTATATTCAATATCTTATAATAACCTACAATGGAAAAGAATCTGAAAAAGTATACATATGGCTGAATCACTTTGCTGTACACCTGAAACTAAAAAAGAATTGTAAATTAACTATACTTCAATTTTAAAAATGGTTACAGCAATCACAGAAGACATCACAGAAGACAACACTCATCCTGAATTTTAAATGTGAGGAGGCATTTGTATGGTGGACAAGGGAGGAGAAAGCTGGTATTCCAGAAAGACCTCCAGTATAAGCAGTAGGACCTAAAAATTTGAAATATCTAAATATTAGTGAAAACTTTCATACAATTAGCTATCTCTGTGTTTTTAAAGAGCCTAATACTGCATGGCTGGGAAATAGAGTTACCTCCTTTCCAGAGGAGAGGAAATTTGAGCTGAGTCCTGAGGATGGGAATTAGATAAGCAGAGATGGCAGGAAGGAGGGCTGATGCTGTGATGGAGAAGGAAAGGCCAAAGGCACTGCAGAGATGTCAGCGATGACATCATTTACCTGCTGAACCAGCTGAATTTGTTACTTCAGTTGACTTTTCTATTATTTTTAGTAAAACGTGATACTAACTCTAGAGAATTCAGTACCACAGTGGTGGTACGAAAAGCATGAGACTTTAAAATATGGAATTGGCTGAGTAGATGGATTAGGATAGTGGGCAGGAAGGACCTACAACTTTCCTAGGCTGGTGATAACAGTGGAAAAATTGGCCAAATTGCCATCTGCTGTGTTTGGAGACCAAGAAAATATAACAGGAGCAAGGCTATAGTTTTAGGAGAAACATTTGGAAAATCTCAGGTTTTTCATGTGTGTTGGCTACTTCTTGTTGTTGAAAATAAAAGGATGGAAAAAGATATACCACCAAAATAAAGTTGGTGTAGCTTTATTAATATCAAGTAAAATAGACTTTAAATAAAAAAAAACCCACTAGACATGGATTTACTTCATATGGATATATAGCTTAATGCATCAAATGTAACAATTATAAACTTGTATTACCTAATACTTGCCTAAAACAAGCTTAGTATTCAGAATGTATAAAGCAAAAAGTGAAGGAAGTGATTAGGTAAAAAGTGGAAAGGGAACATTATGTGTCAGGCTGGCAAGAACTGTGATCAGTGTTAACATCACAGAGACAACCAAACCTCGTATGTACATTCCACATGGCAGTATACACCACTGCCTATGAGGTATTCTTGCTAAAAATTTGAACCTCAATCTGATCAAGGTCTAGATCGTGGGAAGTATAGAGTACAGAGGAACAGATAAAGCCTAACCACAGGAAGGTAATCAGTGAAACTCAGAATGTGGAAAAAATACAGGACAAATGGACTCAGTGTCTGCGATAAATACATTTAAAGGGGAGAAAGGGATAAATGTATAGATTAAATTAGATTTAGGACACTGTCTTAGCCTGGGTCCTCCTGAAAGTGAATATTTTACGTGGGAGTGTGAACCCAGAGATTAAGGAAGTAAAACAGAGAAAGAAAAAAAGTAAGGACAGCTCATCAGGAAATTGTTCAATCCCATGGGACCTTCTGAGGCGCCATATGAAACGCATCTTAGAAATACTGTAGGCGAGAAAGAGGTACATGTTTATTGGCTCACATTCCCCACTGGTCAAAGTTTGCTCCCAGGGCATTAACTTGTCCTTCTGGGTTTTGCCCATGTATGAAGAACAAGCAGTTTCCTACACTATGAAGAGAGAGCCCCAGGCACAGGGAGGGAAAGGCATGAAGTGTGGGCTGAGGGCTTGGCACTGTCAGCTTGTACTCGTGTGAAGCCGACTGGAGGCCCCACAGAACTGGCCAGTGCAGCAATGTCTGAAATAAGGGATGGATGATCCAAGAGGATTTGAAATGGTACACAAGAGGTGTCCAAAAGAGGGACATTTATCAAAATGCAATGGGTGGACTTCATTTGGCTCCTGATTCTAATCAATTGGGAAACAACATATTTGAGACAATTGGGCAAACTTGAACACTAAATAATTGACATTAGGCATTATTAATTTTTAAGATATTAGAATAGCAAAGTGGTAAGTTTTTAAGTATTTTTATTTTTTAGAGATACATACTAAAATATTTTAAAATTAAATATTAATGGAAAAAATTGATGGAAGCTTTTAACACCCCTCTTTCAATAGTTGCTGGATCAGACAATCAGTGACACTTACAGAAGATCTGAACAATTAACAGGCTTATTATAATGGACATATAAAAATATTCTTTTCAAGCACACATGGAACATATCCAAAATTGACCATGATGCACATCTTAACAAATTTCAAACAATTGGAATCATTCAGACCACATTCTCTGACCACAAACCAATTTAAGTTAGAAATCAATAATAAAAAGGTAAGTTTAAAAAAAATAGTATATTTGGAAAATTTCAAAACATATACATAAGTCTTGCATCAAAAAAGAAATCATAATGGAAAATACAAGCCATAAATGTATGATAACAAAAGTGCTAGATAACATAACTTGTGAGATACAGATGAAATAATAATTTGATGGAAATTTGTAGCCTTAAATGCATACATTGGCCAAGAATAAATACTGAAAACCACTAAGCTCAACATTCAATGTAAAATGTATATGCAAAACAGAAACAGACTCACAGATAGAGAAAATAAACTTGTGGTTACCAAAGGGGAGAAGGAAGTGGGAAGGGATAAATTAGGGGTTTGGGATGAACAGATAGAAACTACTATGTGTAAAACAGATAAGAAACAAGGATATACTGTAGAGCACAGGGAATTATACCCATTATCTTCTAACAACCTATAATGGAGTATAATAGGCAAAAATACTGAATCACTATGCTGTACATCTGAAACTAACATAATATTGTAAATCAACTTACACTTCAACTAAAAAAAAACTCTCACCTTAAAAAAAAAAATTGTGTAAGAAGTAAAAGAAAAACAGAAACTCCTAAAGAAAATAAAAGGAAAGGTCTATTTCTGGTAATTCAGCAGGTTATTTAGGCTATTTGGGCCAATCCTCTTGCTGAAAACAAAATGTCAGCCAAAAAAAAAAAACAAAAACAAAAAACACCATCTTCTTAAAAGGACCAAAGAGCGTCAGGTTGTCAGGTTGCTAGGTTGTAAGGTATTACCATGCTGGTATTATTTCCTGGGTCATATTATGAAAATCAACAATAGTTGAACCATTTGAAAATAAATTGCTTGACATCATGACACCTGACCCTGCATCTTCTGAGGACTGGAACATTCTCCTATGTAACCACAATACCATTATAACAGCTAAGACAATTAACAGTACTTTCTAATATTATGTTATATTATGTAATATCAAATCCTGGCAAATATCTAAGAAAACTCAGGAATCCAGAGAGGAAAGCAGATCACTAAAGCAGCCCTGAGAATATTAGCTGTTGCAGACTAACTTGCACTTTGTGAGGAGAACTGAGGTGGGAGTCTAATACCCTCTCCACATTAACCTGGGACCCCACAGGGCCCAGAGAAAGGGTGAATAAAGTATAACATCTCTCCCTCATTCACAGAGGACTATAGAGAAAATGGCCTTGGCACTGAGCTGGGTTGTGTTCCTTATGGGAATTTCTAGGCAAGGCTGTCCCCAAAAGTCATGAATTCAGGATATAGCACTGTCAATAAGTATGCTTTTGAAAAGATTTTCTATTGAATTTAATACCCAGTGAAGTCTTCAGATTTGTGTATGAATTTATAGCAGACAGGGGCTACAAGAAAATATTAAATGACACTTTTTGGTAAACAATGCAATCCAGAAAGATATTCTATAAGAAAAATGACCCAGTTTGTTTTCAACAAATAGATGGCACAGAAAATCAGAGTGGGAGAAAGGGAACTGTTTAAAATTATGAAAGACATTATATATTAAGCACATATAAACCAAAGTGTAAGGCTTTCTTAGATTCGACTTAGAACAAAATCAGGGAAATTTGAACAAGGACTGGGTATTAGAGGGTATCAAGGATTTATTGCTTAACTTATTAGGTACCATAATTATATTACGGATTTTTAAAAAGTTATTTGTTAGAGATACATGCCAAAGTATTTATGAGTAAAAAGATATGATATCCGGCATTTTGCTCTAAAACACTGAAAAAATATTAGGAGGGGGATAGGTAAATTGTTTATTTGCAAACTGGCCTCTGTACACAGAGGGCAAGGAGAGACTAAAGAAAGAGGCAGACCACTCCAGATTGGCAGGCAGCAGGTTGAATAAACAAGAGAATATACAAGGCTTCTCTTGGGTGGCCTCTAGGAAAACTCTTTCTTACTTGATAAAAGGAATGGCTGATATTGGTTGCCCCCTTTCTTTCTTCTTTGAATTTGGATATAATTTTAGGAGTTCTTGCAACTATGGGGACAATGCCCTGAATCAATGACAGCAACTATCTACTCCAACACTTCTTTAGAGTAACAACAACAAAAGCCCTATATTTAATTAAGCCACTGTTCGTTGGATTATTCTGTTACTTGCAGAAGAAGGAATTCCTAACTTACACATCACTGCAAAATGCTGATATTTCCTATCTCATTCTATGAGGACTAAATATATAAAATGTCTAATACTTGCCAAGGCAAGTGTCCCTCTTTCATGTCCCTCTGTCCATCATATTTCCAAGATCAATTTAGATACCTTTGGGAATAAATTATAGTTCAATTATAGTTTTAGAAAACTAAAGCAGAGGTCAAAACCATATACAATATTCTAATTAGAAAGGTTGTCAGTTTTCTCCAAGGTTAGGATAACATTTTCTATGTTGTTCTGTAGTCTTATTTGTGGTTCCTAATATTTTTGTTGACATCTTTGGTCAGAAGAGTTTACTGCTCCAGCAGCTTTCTGGAAGAGTCCACAAACGCACTAAGCCTATTTTAATTATTTCTCTTTAGGGTCATTAAATGGTATTTGCCTGTATCAGACACTCCCCTGCCACTTTTCTGTAAGCTCACATAGCCTTTATGCCACTTACCTTTGGTAGTTTAGCTGCTGCCTAAAAGCAGGGCTAGGTGTTCAGAAACATAAAAGCTGGCGGCAGCAGCGGACAGGTGTGATGGGACAGAGTACTGAGCAGGGCTCCTTCCCCTAAAATAACCCTATTTCAGGATCACTCCTTGACCTGACTGTTGAAAGCTTTTTAACCTTAAAACGTCTCTATAAAAGTGCAAATGTGACTGGGAGGCTTCAAAGTTTATTGGCTAAGGTTGAGTTAGGAGGTAACACTTCGGTGGATAGTAAAAAACAAACAGTAGTGAGGGTGTCAAAGTGGGAACGAGACCTGCCTGACTGCCTGTGCAGGAGGACCGACTTTAGAAGGGAAGAAAGGGCACTGAAAAAGAAGGGCGGCACCTAAGCAATCTGCCTGTATCATATTTTCCCTTTGGGACCCGAACTATCCAGGGAAGTATTTTTGAAATAAAGTATTGGAGTTCAACGAATTATTTGTATGGTTTGTGGATCTCCCTCCCAGATAATTTATAGAGGGTGCTCAAGCTTATCTCTAGGGAGCCAGAGTTTGACTCCTCAATAATGATGGATTTCCTACTTCTTTTCCAGGTTACTAAACCAACTTCTGAGCAAATTACCAGTCGCATTGTAATTCAACTTTGAAAAGGATTTTGTGGAGAGTATTTCCAAAGGTTTAAGAAAATCTTAACTGAATTGTTTTTTCTTGTTTCCCCTTAAACCCGCTCCTCACTTTCTTTGAAGAACATGGTGCTTCAGTGACACCCACACTTGACGCAGACACTCAGGACTGCTGATTTTACATCACAGTTTTTTAAAAGCCAAATTTGAAAACACAGCTGGCGATTATGGGGAGGGGGGCCTCAAACTATCCAGAACCTTCTCAGAACCATCGAAAAGCGCCGCACAAAGAAATAAGCCACGTTCTGTGCACCCATTACATGCAAGGCATTGCACTCCCTCGCCACTCGTTATTTTACAAGGTGACCCGTCAGACCAGGGAGAAGGAGACGCGACAGGGGCAAGGTTGGCGGCTCACGGTAAACAGCAGGCGGAGCGCGGCGGGGCTGAGCGCGGAGACCGGGTTTCCCCGCGCCCGGCCTGAGCGGCCAGGTGGAAGCGCGCGCGCTGCGCGGTCACAGCGGTCCTCTTGCCGGGCCAATCGGGAGGCGAGTGGGAGCGGGCTCGGCCGGCCGGGGCGGGGCCGGTTCTGGCTTCACGGGGTTGGCCCCTGTGCGCCGGGCGGGCTGGGGCCCCGGAGCCTGCGCCTCCTGCTTTCCCGCCCGCCATGGAGCGGCGGACGCTGCCTCCCGGCGGCGCGGCGGCGGTGGACGAGTACCTGGAGTACCGGAGGTGAGGTGGCGGCTCCGCGGCGCCAGGAGGCCCTGGGCGGGCCCGGTCCCCGTCGCGGGAGGAGCGCTGCAGGCGCGGGCGGGGGCCCTGCGCTGGCTCGCCGGGGCTCCCGGGATCCGTTCCGGGCTGGTGCGGGAGGCTTACATTGATTGCAGGTTTCCTCTTTCTGTGATTAAATATTGGGATGACACGCAGTTCTGTTCTAAGTCTCTTACGGGGCAATTTAAAAGGTCTCCCGCTCCGAACCCTTTGAGGAAGGATTATTAACTCGAGGTTTATGCCGAGGTCCAGTTGTGTTTCTAAACTGCCAGCGTAGATCACACATTGAGTACTCGCGGCCTATAAAAGCAGACATCAAGTTTGCAAGTCAATTTAGTAATAGGGTAAGCGTGAACTTCCGAACGTGCTCCCATCCCCAAGGTGCTGGTTTTCAGAGAAAGACCCTGGTGTACGGTCGGTCGTTCTGGAGAAACTCTTCTCCGGAAACTGGAAGTGCAGCCGCGCCTAGTGCTTCAGGGAGAGACTCACTGCCTGGGGCCCTGACAAAGGTTGATGCACCTGCGGCGATGTGTCCTTTTTTTTTCCCAGTCTCCCCTGAAAGGTTTTTGTCAGTTGGGAAACTGGGTGAGTGGGAATTACTGGAGAGGGATAGGCAGAAGGATGCGCAGTTGAGGTGTGTGTGTGTGTGTGTGTGTGTGTGTGTGTGTGTGTGTGTGTGTGTGTGTGTGTGTGTGTGTGTGTGTGTGTGTGTGTGTGTGTGTGTGTGTGTGTGTGTGTAGGTAAGAGGATCACAGCCTCACCTGGGAAACAGGAACAGCCTGAAACCCGAGCTGGCTCTGCCTAAAGATGGTCGCCCCAGATCACTTGGGCGAAAGGGTTCCTTGCTGACTGCACTTCCCTCTGACTGTGTAGGTGGCAAACTTTTCGGTAACACCTAGAAATGTCTAGTAATTCTGAGCCAGAAAAAGTGAGGGTGAGAAGCTTGATGGGTCAGGCCTCATTCCCTGGTTCAGGTATCGCCAGGAGTCCTGTGCCCAGGACAACTTACACCCGGCCCTCACCTAGGGCAGAGCCGGCTCCTTTAGGCTTCAAGTCTCCAGGGCTTTTCCCCGGAAGCAAGTTGCTGGGCCCAGTTGACTGATAACTTAGATATTTAGATGTTTAGGTATGTGGAATGTGGGCCTCCAGTTGTAGTCTCTTGCCTGGTCAGGAAACTGTTAGGACCTGGGGGGAAATTATTTTTCAAGTATAAACTACCTGGAATAATTCTCTGTAAAAGTTAGAGCCTTGCTGCTCAGAGTGTAGTAGTCATGGACCAGATGTGTAGGCATCTCTGGGGAGCTTCACCAGATCCGCTTCAGGCATTTTCATCTGAGTCTGCATTTGAACTAAACCTGTTGGGGATTCTGTACATAAGGTTTTAGCTACACTGGTTTAGAACTTAAACTCAAATGATCTCTTCCTTTAAAGATCTGCACTGATCTTAAGGTCTTTTTAGTACCTGTTGCTGTACTTCATGGTAGCTATAATAAAACGAAGTGACCCAAAACTTATTTTAGAATTCAAGGCCCTGTATTTTTATCTTTTTACTATTGTGTAACTAAATTACTTAAGTAAGGAAGAAGGTTGTAATGGTTTCATAGCCTCCAAATTGGTTTTATTTATCTACCTCAGCTGAAGACTTGAAAATATGGAAAAGGGTATGGATTGCACCAAAACTTAAGTAGCATTCTGCAAACAACACTTTTCATGACCTTTAAAGGGGGCATTTCCAAGGAGAAATTTCTTCAGTTTTGAACAAATGATTTTAATTGTGCTTCTTTTTCCTCTAGGGAGGTCATTTCTTAATTTCCTAAGAAATTAAGACAGTGTTGGCTTATTTTTTCCCATAAAATTTTGAGGTCTTACTTTTGGAGTTAAACAGTGACACACCTGATTACTCAGTGCATATGTTGGGTTTGAGCTGGTGCAGATCCAAGGGTGTTTGTGGGTCTCATCTTAGTTTAAAGTCCTGGCCAGGGTTTGGAGTCAGGTGTGGACATTATTCATATTGTCTTCAGCATGGATGTTTTTTGTAATATTTTTTTTATGGAGGCGGGGGGAACTGTTTTTAAAGGAGGAAAATATTAGAATTTTTAGCAGTTTAGGCTCCAGCTTTTGATGTGAAAAATGAGCACGTTTGCTTCAGAATCAAAGGAGAAATTGAGATGAATATGTGGTAATTCTCCAGTGGTAAAACAGGATCACTGAAGTCAGATGTTATGAATTCATTGACTTCCTTATTCATAATCCTCTTTTATATGAGAAGCAAAAACTTTATTACTATTGTGTGTAATTTTGCTATTAACATGAGCCTAATGTAAAAAAACAAAGCCAAAGCAGCCTTTCCTTTGACTATACAAATATAGTTTAATTTTAGAGTTTATTATTTTTAACCTGGGAAATAAATACATGAGGCTTTAGAAAAGTATTTTTTGTTGTAGAATTGTTGGTGAGGATGATGGAGGGAAACTTTTTACTCCTGAAGAATATGAAGAATACAAAAGAAAAGTCCTACCTATGCGTTTACAGAACAGATTATTTGTGAGCTGGCGATCACCCACTGGAATGGATTGTAAACTTGTGGGTCCAGAGACACTGTGTTTTTGTACACATAGGTAAGATATTTTACTGCTAAGTTTTCTGGTGATTAGGGAATATAAAACTGTAGCAGAGCATATCTTCTTTCTATAAATAACATAATTGGTGATAATTGGGTAACACTTGAAAACAGGCCTTTATATAATATGCCAGAAATTATCTAAGACTTTTGGGGGCTATATTTTAAAAATTTCTGTTTATCCTATTAGAACTCATTCTGGAGTCTATCACCTTAAGCATCTTTTCGCTTACCATTGGTAAGAAAAATATTGGTGTCCCTGTGGATTTGCCAGGGGCCTTTCAGTTAGGCTGGGGTGCAGAGTCTGCCCTCCCGCCACTGGACAGAGTAGTAGAGGATAGGTCATCAGACTGCAGAACTGATTTTATTTTTATTTTTTATCTTTTTCTCTCCAAAAGAGTTTATTTGTTTTAATCTTTCATTATGAATATTTCAAACACACTCAATATTAGAGAGTATGGTATAATTAACCCACATAGTGGGGGTTACAGCTTCAGCACACATAAGTTATGCAGAGCTGATTTTAGAGTTGTTTGAGTTGGCTCACACTGAACAGGTTATCAATCTGCAAATAGAAGAATTTCTCCTCACATTTAATAATCTCCCTTTACACTTTTAAGAAGTGTGTTGTATGAATACCTTTCTCTTTTATTTATACACACACACACACACACACACACACACACACACCCATGGAAGATTGGTTCCAGGACCTACTGTGGACACCAAAATCTGGCGATGCTCAAGTCGCATAGCTGGGCCCTTCTATCTGCGGATGTGGATTCAACCAACCTCAGATCATAAACGTGGTAGGAACACAATACGTGGTTGGTTTAATACCCAGGTGCAGAACCCATGGATACTGAGGGCCTACTGTATATTTATTGAGGAAAAAAAAAAAACGCACATTTTAAACCCGTATTGCTCAGGGGTCAGCTGTGGGAGTGTGTGTGTGTGTGTGTGTGTGTGTGTGTGAGAGAGAGAGAGAGTGTGTGTGTGTGTGTGAGAGAGAGAGAGAGTGTGTGTATGTGTACAAGATGGGGGCTGTGTGTGTGTGTGTGTGTGTGTATACACCTTTCTTTAAACAAAAATACAAGCACAGAGCTTTTTATTACAAGTGGTCCTTTTCTGAGAAAAACACATGGAGGAAAGGAAATACATGAGGCTCCAACCATTGTTGTGTGTTTCCTATACCTAAGGTTTGCATTTGGCTGTGTTTGTCGTGTTCTACTTTAAATTTTATGACTGTCACAGGTCATAGTTGTACAGCTCAAAAGGACAAAGCCGCTTCATGGAAGAATTACAGAAACTATTATGTGGTTTTAGGTAACAACTTCAACTTTCTGTTCCAAAGGAACCATGGGAGAGCTGCCCTGTTCTGATAGTTTCTGGGGTTCTTTCCTGAGGTGCTCTTTGTGTAGTTGCTGTTTACAGACCTGCAATTTGCCAGAGCTTGTTAGGCAGTTGCTAGGATGAGTAATGTTGTGTATAGATTGACTTGAAACTTATTTAGCAACCCCAACTAAAAACACTGTGGAGGAATGGAGGATGAGGGTTATGTTGACATCTTTCAGAATTGGAGAGGACTTTGGTAAATTTGTTAGTTTCATCATTTATCCTCGTAAAAATTTAGAGCCAGTGTCATGTCTATGTGTAATTGTACAGCGTGGAATTAACCTGGAAAACTGACCCAACCCCACTTGGATGGAAAAGTTTTTAGTACCAGTCACTCAGTGAGATCTCTGTCCAAATGAATTTTCCCCTGTTATAAAAGTGAAACATTGGTTATTTAGGGAAAATGAGTATATAGAAACATAGAAAGAAGATTCACCACCTAAAGCCAGCTGCTGTTAGTATGTTTTACTATATTCATATTATTTTTTTTTACATAGTTCATTTAGTTGTTAATTATATGTACGTATAAATATTGAACCAGTTTTTCATGACAGAATCACGGAAATGTTTTCACATGGTTCGTAGTAATTGCAAACAAGATTTTTAACACCTACTTGATATGCCAGCTAGTCCAGTGGTGTTCACTGTGTTTTCTCCAGAGCTATAACAGAGTCTCAGAGGCGTACCAGGTGGAAGGGCAGGTTAGGGAAAGGACAGACTCCGATTCTGCCTCTTCTTCTTGCTTTAAACAATTCTGCTTTTATTTTTTATATATTATGGTTCTATAAAAAATTTTATTTGAAGACAAGGTTTCACTGTTAAAGAGTTTGAAGACTGTTTTCTAGTAATATGCTTATCCATTCCCTTATTAGTATGCGATATATACATAGCTATTGTAAGTACTGTTGCTAATACTATTCTTAGGCACAAAGCTCTTTATATTCATGGAATAATTTTCATAGGGTATATTTTTCAAAAATGAACCATCTGGGTTAAGGGATAGATTTTTTTATGTTTCTTGAAACCCTGTTAAATGGGATTGGTTCTTTTGTAACACTCTCGACAGCATTGAGAAATATGTACAGTTAAAAAAACTTTGGCTCTCTTTGCTAAGTGAAAAATAGTATCTCGTTATTTTAACTTCTATTACCTAGGATAATATTGAGAATAATAAATTTAATATTATTTTACTGATCACCTAATGAGAAGGAAGTCAGTGGCCTGAGAAAATTACATACAGCATTTTAACAAAAGCTTTTAAAGGTGTTGATAATTAATTTTGAAGTTTAAAGTTAAAAATTAAATTATATTAAAATAAATTACATTAATATATGTTTATTAAACTTATTTCAATTTTAAATAGCAAACCTGTGAAAATAAATTTAAATAATGCACTTTGATAAAAAAATTTTCATAAAGAACTTTTTTCATACTCTTGGTTTGTGCTTCAGTATTAAAGAATCTGGTAAATATTTTAAGAGAAATGTATGCTATTTCTTTGTATATTGCTGTGAAAATTCTTCTTAAGTAATTAAAAATAAAAATCTACGTGGGTGAAGATTTTTATCTGACCAAAGCAACATAGCTGACAAATACTGCATGCAGGGGAGTGTATTTTCACCTAACAAGAGCAATGAAACAAAAATAAAAATGAAAAAGAATCATTTTGCATTTAACAGAATAGCGGTTGTAATTTCTGGCAGTACCTGCATTGTGCTTTTATTTCTTCTCTTTTGTGTTTTTAGGTATAAGCAACATAAAACTGACTTTGAAACGATTCCTGAGCAGCGTCCCATCAGTCTGCCTTGTCAAGTGATGGGCTGCCAGTGCAGGGCTTACCTCTACGTGCCTCTGAACGGCACGCAGCCCGTTCGCTGCAGGTGCAAGCACTTTGCGGATCAGCACAGCGCCGCGCCTGGGTTTATGTGCAATACCTGTGAGTTAGGTTATGATAAACACACAAAGAGAATGCTTTTATCACCTGATGGAATCTTTAATGTGTCTCTGTGCCAGTTTCATTCAGCTACAACGACATTAAACAACTAGGACAAATCTGATGGATAGCTACTCTAAAATTTTATTTTTGTGGAAAAACTCGGTTATTTATGTGCTGTTCCGTCATCGACCTTAATCTCTAATCTCATGTAATTTGAATAAATTAAGTAATAGTAATAATCTCATGTAATTCAAAGAAGTTAAATAATAGTAATAGATATTAAAGAATCACTAGACGTGATCTGATTCAAATTTTTGAATCGTGGACATTTTACCAACTGAATTCTATTTACAGAATAATAATCCTTAAAAAGGATTTTATAAATCTAAAAATTTTTTTAATTTGCTGTCAGATTATTATGTTATTGCCTAAAGCATAGGTTGATGGGAAAAGCAAAATGTAACGTGATGATTTTAACACGTTATAGGCAACAGCGCCATTACCTCAATACCTATACCGAAATCCCAGCCACCTTCCCATATGCCCTTTCTCTTGATCATCCTTTTAAAACCTTTGAAATAAGTAAGATATTAATCCAGTATTTTTCTTCAGGAGATAGTTTTTCGAGTTGTTTTTGTAGTATCTTGAATTCAAATCTTATGATGAAATGTTATAAAACATTTTTAATGACAGCGGCAAAAATAAATATGTCACTGACTTAAGTATGGAAGTATTTGAATAAAACTTATTATGTGCCTTGGTTCCCATACACATTTGTCAGAAATGTGAGTGTGTAAAGATTTTGTTAATGGTGTATTCTGGACTCCATTTCAGTGTGGCTTGTTTTTTTTTACAAACAGTAATTTTATTAAAATATAATTCACATACTATATAATTCATCCATTTCGAGGGTACAATCTAATGGTGGACACAGAGCTGTGCACCCATCACCACAATAAATTTTAGAATATTTTCATCACCCCAAAAAGAAATTCCATTTCCATTAGTAGTCATTCCTTATTCCTTCCTCCCCTCAGCTCTAGACAACCAATAATCTACTTTTTGTCTCTGTGGATTTGCCTATTCTAGACATTTCATATAAGTAGAATCATAGAGTACGTGGTCTTTTCTGACTAGCATCTTTCACTTAGCATAATGTTTTCATGATTCATCCATGTTGCAACATGCATCAGTACTTCTTTCTTTTTTATTGTTAAACAATATTCCATTGCATCCTTTCTATGTCTTTGGGTTGGCCTTGCAAAATGGCTTTTATGGGGAATTGACCCATACATACACTTCCACATTATTTCTTCACCACTGGGCAATTCCCATCATACCTGCTTTTAACTAAGTATTTGAGGAGGGGCCTGTATTTCCTGGCTCTCCAATGTTTAGCCCAGTTTCCTTTAGTCCTCGTTGGTTTTTACAGGTTTTTTTTGAATCGTGGGTAGGGGCCAGAGCACAGGGTATGAACAGTCCAGATTCAGGTGATTTTGGCCAAACTAAGTGGTTTATTGGACATACAACTCATTACCTACATTTAAAAACTAACTCCTTTTACTTTTTGATTCAGGTTCTAAGTGTTCAGGATTCCATAGTTGCTTCACTTGTGCTTGTGGTCAGCCTGCATATGCCCATGACACGGTAGTGGAAACTAAGCAAGAAAGACTGGCTCAGGGAAAACCAGTGGGACGGGATGTTCCTTATGCAGCAATGGGAGGATTAATTGGCTTCAGCTCGCTGGCAGAAGGCTACATGCGATTAGATGACAGTGGAATTGGTAAGTGATGATCTATGAACTGTGAGCTTGTCATATTATTGCTTTTAATGTGTGTAACAATAGTGAAGCCTTATATTTGTTTTTACTTTAAGTTCTTCATGTTATTTTGAAAAAATATTCTCTCATTTGATTTTTATTTTTCAGAAAAGATTTTATTGTCTTTATCCAATGTATGGTTATTACAGTAAAATTAGAAAACTTAGGGGAAAATATCACTCCTCCCCCAGAACTTGTACCCAAATCCCAATTCACAACCCCATTGTTTGTAATAGTGAAATAATATTTGTTTTATTTGATATGATACAGTTTACCTGTTACCCTACTGAATATGATTTTCACCATATAACCATCTCATTTTGGAAACATAGGCATTGTCCATGTGTGTATATGTACATGCATGTGTGTACATATTGTCACATCTGAAGTAATGTATGATCACATGCATGCATGTCTACATGTATGTGCACAAATATATCCACTAAAGCTTAAAGTAATATACAGAAAAGTTTAATTGGATATATCTCAAATGATGGAAGATAGCTGGATCCTTCTGGGGAAAAGAACTATGATTCCTATCTACTTTAAATACTTCTATATGTGGGGTTTTCTTTTTTTATAAAAAGCATGTATTACCTTTATTTTTATTACAAAAATTACATAACCATAAATGAATATTTTCTTGTTATAAAAGATTCAAAGTCCCCCTTGAACACTTGTCTTAACTCCAGATTCTTTCCTAAAGGGTGATTTGCTGCCGTCAATTGATTTGTAGTTTTCTTTTTAATGTACATTTTTATAGTTTACTTTTTTTTTAACTTAGAAAAATTTTAAAGGCCTATTATATCAGAACACACAAATCTACTTATTTTTTTAACTGCTTCATGGTATTTCACACTATAGATATATATCAGTTTATCTAAACCATTTCCTTGTTCATGGCATTTAGCTTGTTTCCATTTTATTTTTTTTTGCCTTTACAAACAGTCCTGACCCCCAAATCCTTGAACTTGCTTCCTTGTGTACTATGTGAATTTGACTCTAAGGTAGATGGAGAGAGGTAGAATTGTTGGGTTGAAGTGTCTGCACGTGTGAAATTTTAATACATTCTGTTGAATTGCCCTCCAAAAATGCTGTACTTGTTTATACTTCCTCTAGTGATGTTTTAGCTTACCTATTTCCAAGCATGTATCCTGATCATTGATGTCATTAAACTTAGTTTTTTTTGCCAGTCTGAGGTGGGAAAGTGTCATCATTGTTTCAGTTTAGTTGATTTCCCTGGTTATTAGTAAGATGAGAGTCTTCTTATATTTAGTGGCCATTTTACTTTCTGTGAGTTGTCTCTTCATATACTTTGCTTATTTTTATGTTTTTATATTTTCTCATTGATTTATAAGAAGTGTTCTTATATATTCTGTATACTAATCCTTTGTATTTATTTTGCAGATATTTTCTTCCAATGTGTCATTTGTCTTTTGGGTTTTTTACTTCTTGTTGTTGTTTTACAGTTTTTAAATGTTGGAGGCAGGCCTTCCCTACTCTAATTTCATAAATATATTCCCCTTCATTTTACTTTAATGCTTAATTTTTTTGCTTTATGTTTAGCTTTCTCATGTATCTGGAATTTATTTTTTGTGAAAGTGTGACGTGTGTATAACTTCAGTTTTTGTCCAAATTGATGGCAAGTTATCCAAACACCATTTTTCTCAAATAATTTGAAAATTTACCTTTACCGTATTCTAGCATACTTTCTATTTTATGCCATTGGCCTGATTGCACATTTTGTGCCACTATTTCATATTTTAATTATTGTTCTTCATAGTGTGTTTTGATAGTTGGTATGGTAAATTCTTCCTGTTTGTGTTCGTTTTTCAAGATTGCCTGGATATTATTTGTGCAGTTTCTCTTCTATTTTATAACTAGCTTGTTAAATTCCATAAATAAATCCCATAAATAAATTCCATAAATTCAATTTTTATGGATACATGATTGTATTAGCTCATGCAACAGTTACAGAAAACCCAATTATCAGTGGCAAACAAAAAATGATGGTAGTGATGTTGTTGATGATAATTATGGCTTTGTTCCACAGGGCTTATTCCAGCCTCTTTACATCTATTACTTCATTTAATCCTCACAACAACTCTGAGTTAGGTGCTATTATTAATCCTTTTTACAGATGAGGAAACTCAGCACAGAGTAGTAAAACATCTTGTTCTATGTTATTCAGCTTTTAAGTGGTAGTATTGGGTTCAACCCAAAAATTGTTCTGGGTTCATTAGTCAGCCTCATTATTGTCTATTTCTGTGTGATTACCATATTGTTTTCATTACTACAGCTTTATAATAAATTAATATGTATGAATTCATTTTGTTACCTTGGAATTTTCCTGACCTATTCTTTCCCTTTAATTCTTTCAGAACTTTGACATTATTTTTAAAAAACATTCTATTATTACAAAACATTCTATTATGTTAGTTGAATATGTAGATTAATGTAGGAAGAATTGCTCTGTTAAAATATTGAGTCTCTTAATTTCTTTGTCTTCTTCTGTGTAGCTTAGTGGAATTCTGACATTATCTTCATAGAAGTCCTATGCAGTTCTTAAATTTATTTCTAGATATTTCATCTTTTTTATAGCTATCATACACAGATTTTTCCCCTTCCTTTATATTTTCTAGCTGATTATTGTTTGTTTATGAAAAAGGAAATGTATGCTGCTTTTGTTACCAGTCATTATTACTTAATCTTAGATTTTAAATGTAAATCTTTAGTTGATTTTGCATATGCAGTTGACCCTTGAACAACAGGGCTTTGACCTGCAAGGGTCCATTTATACATGGATTTTTTTTTCAGTGGCAAACACTATGGTACTACTTAATCTGCAGTTGGTTGATTCTGCAGTTGTGGAACTGTGGATACGGAAGGCTAACTGTAAAGTTATATGCGGATTTTGACTGCGTGAAGGGTTGGCACCCTTAACCCCTGCATAGTTCAAAGGTCAACTGAAATGATATTTTTGCCTATTCCTTCCCAATATTTATGACTCTTCTTACTCGTGACTAATCAAAATGACTGGCACTTTCTGAACAATGCCAAGTAATAGTGGTAGTAACTGGCATCTTTGCCTTTTTGTGACTTCCAGTATTTTATCACTTAAGTATCTTTATAATATAAAGAAAGAAAAACTCTTCCTTCTGGCCCTTGAGTGAAGGTGGGATGAAGAAGGGTGAGAACAAAGAGAGGAAATGTAAGATGTTTTTGTCTTGGTTTTAGATGTAGGGGAGCCTGGAGCAGAGGGACATCTGCTGTATTAGCCATGTAGAGTCTTAAACAAAGATGACCTCTTGCTGGAATTTGGTTCTTTTGTGATACTGAAGGAGCCCGTGTAATTCCCAGCTCCTAGGGGGTGCTTGGAAGGCAGCTGAGCTGTGAGGCAGCAAGCCTGCTATGGCATCTGTCATAGCAACAGGCAAAGGTGACTGCAGAGCAGAGCTAGATGTGGGTCCCCCGAGTTCCCAGGGATTCGGTAGAAAAAGTGGCAGGAAGATGAGGTGTCTGTACTTCTAGTGCGAGTATGTGAGGCTGCCAGACCCTACCAAGCTGAGAGACTAAATTGCAACTCACTTACGCCAGCTTTTAGCATTTGAGATCAGTAGTGCACATGGCAACTGGAAGACAGAAGGACCTGGCCAATCTGAGCCCCCTTCTTTGATCTTCCCACAGATCACAAGAGGGAGGAGCTGGGGAAGGAGGGGGACAGGAATCTGAAAGGCTGAGCAATTGTCCCACACTGTTCACGTTATAGGAAAGGACTAACTTTAAAAACCAAATAAGACTAAAAGTTTATTTCCTCTCCTCTACCCGTGGGTGGGGATAGGCATGTGGGGGAGGGGTGGTCTGTGATTTCTGCAGCTTCCTTCCTTTTGGTCCAAAAGTGAAGGTAGAGTCGGTCTTTGTAGTTTGTGGTTTAGGGTTGTGGATGTTTCCTCATTTCATTGAAGAAGTTTTCTTTACTTTTTCATGTTTTGTTTTTAGATGCTTTCCCAATGAGGAATAGAGGAAAGAGACACTTATTCTGCCTTCTTCAACTAGAGGTTTTTAAATTCTGAATGTCTTGCTTTTGATAATGTTTTATGACTATGTTAAGGTCTTCTACTTCTTTTCTGACATACAATTACATTTGTGCATAATATTTTTTTTCTGTGAGAAAGGTCTCTGAGAAATGCAGAAGTACTTTTATCCATTTGCCTTTATATGGCAAAAATTTATATAAACAAAAATTTTCTTTCTATGGAAAGGATTTTTCTGATGATTCTTCTGGGGTTCTAGTTTATTTCATATTTGAAATAACTTCTTTGTATCCTAACGAATAAAGGTTTAATTTTCATTCTTCATATATTTTGTTCTCAGGTGCACCTTTGGTTGAATTTTTAGACTCTTCAGTTACGGCCATGGACCACCCATTTCTAAAATCATTTCAAGCATCATCTAGCTCTTCTCCAGAAACACTAACAGATGGTAATGAAATTAAATTGAGAAATATTTTTGGATGTAGTAAATAAGAATTTAGGTTGATACATTTTTCATATTACTTTCTTTTTTTCCAGTATTACCACAATTTGGTTATCATTTTACTTTTATATTGGCCAGGCACTGAGAAAAAGCAAGAATCTTCATTTTTAATTGGGAAAAATTGCTAAATCTGGGACTTATGAAGATTCTGATAATACAGTAATTTGGAGTTTTAAAACCTTATTCTGGTACATGGTATTGCTTTGATGTCTGAATAAGAGAGCCCTCTAGTGGACTAATTGCCTTGATCCTTTAGGCTCTTCCAGATAAGATGTAATCCAGTGATTATAGATTAGTAAGGTTTTATCATCTATGAATTACACATAAAAATGAATAGAGTTCATTTTTAAGCAGTTTAAGTATTCTGTTTCCTTTATTGAAAAGAATAAAAACAATGAAGATGGAATTTGTATGATTTATGAGGTATTTAATATTTTAAAATATTTAAAAGTGGGAATTTTCTTTGATTTATTTGTGTTTTCACACAACCTTTTCATGGACCCTGACGTTTTCCACAAGGAATTTTAAGGCTGCTTACAAAACAACGCACAATGAAGTAATTATAAAATGTAGATAGAAGTAAGAAATCAAAACCAAAAGAATACAACTGTTTCACCTTTTTTTTTTTTTCAGTGAGATATAGTCATTTACAATATTATATTAATTTCAGGTATACAACATAGTGATTCAGAATTGGTATAGATTATACTCTTTAAAATTATTATAAAACATTGGCTGTATTTCCTATGCTGTACAATATATCCTGGCAGTTTGTTTATTTTATATGTGGTAGTTTGCATCTCTTAATCCCCTACCCAACTTCCCTCTCCCCACTGGTGACCACCGGTTTGTCCTCTATATCTGTGAGTTGTGTCAACTTTCAAGGTTGTTGTAACTACTACATTAAGCTACAATTGTGACTGAGTTGTAGTGGCAGCCAAGATACAAAAGAAGGTGAGATCAGTTAAATACTTTTCCTTATTGGGAAGGAGGAAACATGGATTCCTTGGTGCACATGAAAGCTGTACTGATGCTGGATTTTTAAAATGTTTATGTAGTGGCCCTCAATGATGTAGTAACTCATGTTCCTTAAAAACTTTTTTTTCAGCAAATGTAGGCTCTGGTTGGTCATTTCTGATACTTACCTTTGATAAAAATGGTAATAGTCCATTTTACCAGATAAATGGTAACATACCATTAAAATGTAGCAGCTCAGTGAAGGTGATTCTGCAAGAAGCTTAGCTCAAATGGTCCAGCGTGATCCAGGGAAAGACCCAGAATTTACAGATGAATGGAGAGAGAGCATATATTCTAAGCAATTTTTCTTGTTTTCCTCAATAAGGTTTGTGTTAGGTAGTTGTTGACAGAGTATGGTCATGCTCTGTGGTGCTTACCGGGAGTTGTGTGATTTTTGTGTTGCTGGTTGAGGATGAATTCATTAGCTTTACAAGTGAGAACAGGTGTTCAGGTTGATATTCTGTTTTGAATGTGAAAGGACCCAATCAAGACATTCACCTGAAATGAAGGTGAACTTTTCCATGGAACTAGCTGCTTGCCGTGGCTTCTCTTGTTGTGGAGCACGGGCTCTAGACACGCGGGCTTCAGTAGTTGCAGCTCTCAGGCTGCAGAGCACAGGCTTAGTAGTTGTGGCACACGGGCTTAGTTGCTCCACAGCATGTGGGATCTCCCTGGAACAGGGAGCGAACCCATGTCTCCTGCATTGGCAGGCGGATTCTTAACCACTGCACTATAGGGAAGTCCCGAAAATCCTCTTATAAGTTTATAGTCGGCCCTCTGTATCCACAGTTCCTCCACATCTGGGGATTCAACCAACCCAGAATCAGGAGTACTGTAGTAGGTACTTATTGAAAAAAATCTCAGTATCAGTGGATCCACACAGTTCAAACCCATGTTGTTTAAGGGTCAACTGTACTTAGATTTTTTTTTTTCCTTAGTAGGTACAAGTAGTCAAGTTTCTTCCTTAAGGAAATCTGAAGAGGACGATATGGCTTTCTTTGAAAGACGATACCAGGAAAGGGTAAGTCTGTAGGGAAATCTGCTTAAGCATTTAATCATTTACTTATAACAAAGACACTGTAGAACAATTATATATGGATTGTGGATCATTGTTAAAAATAATTTATGAAGTCTTTACTTATAGTTAGTGTTAGGCCTTGAGGCTTATTTAGAACAATTCAGAGAGAAACAGGACTAATGAATATGATATATAGTATACTGGTTAATTTATGGAGGTTGTAAAGATTGACTAAATATATACATAAAATTGTCAATAATAAACATCAACCGTGAGCAGATTTGTAAATTATATGTATGTCGAATTTTTAATGTATAGTATTTCTTCTCTTAGTGGCTTCTAGATATAAGCAGACTCAAGTTAGAATTACCCAGTAGCCTTTAAGAAGCAGAACACTAAACATAAACATATTTTAACAATTTCCAGGGCTCCACAGCTACAGTGTTGATGTGTTCCCCTGCTTTCAGTAATGATCATTTTCATCAGTTCACCACCACACCATAAACTCCTTGGGCATAACTATGGTATATTTTATTATCTGAATTTTCCTCAGAACGAAGTACAGTGCTTTATACATAATATATTTTCAATAAATATTTATGGAAAATTGAAGAGATAAATATTGATATTTGCTTTCACACATATCATCTACTTACACATGTGATGTGTTTCATGTCAGTGTTCACATCTGAAAGTTTTGTTTTGTTTTTTTTTTTATTGCCAGGTGAGAGGATGCTGGCTTGAGGAGGCATGGGGATTGTATCCAGCCATATGGTACATTCCCCAAAGTGCTTTCCTTATGATTATTTTATAGTTACTTTGTGGGAGTTCATTATCTCTCTGACTAGGTAGTAAGTGCCATGAAAGTAAAGACACTCATCACTTTTTGTTGTATTCTCTATAGCTCTTAAACAAGAGCTTGTTGACTAACTGAAGGTGTGGAAAAAGGAGACCATTAAATAAATTCACCATCCAGGAGCAGAGGAAGTGAATAAGGGGCAGAGAGATTAGCATGTCTTTCCTAATGAAGAATATTGAAGTAAAGGGGGAAGAGTCCTGGATGTGACTTAAGGCAGAGCTAGAATAGGACTTTCTACAGTGATTTGGGTATGATTTAAGGCAGAACTAGAAAACTGAGCTGTCTGCATGATAAATATTGTCTGTGCTATAGCCATTCATTATATGTAGCTATATATGTCTAAAATTAAATACAGTAAAATTTATTTCCTCAGTCACACTAGCCACATCTCAGGGGCTCAGTAGTCATATGTGGTTAGTGGCTACCTTATTGGGCAGTGCAGAAAGTTCTTTTGGAAAGCTCTGATCTAAGAGAAAGAGGTGGTGGTAGACTCTCAGGGGGAAGGATAAAGTGGTTAGAGGGAGCAAGGAAGAGGCTATTTTTTACAGCATCATCAAGGATAGAATTTTAATCAAATCAATCTGTGTTCTTGGAACACACATTCACAGCTGAACTTTAGTTTTTCCTCGTAGGCTTATGAGGGACAGGGTAGTAGAACTCCTTCCTGCCCTCCTCCAAGAGCTTGGGTAGTGTTAACTGCCTTGAAAACATGCTAATGGTATTTACTTGTGGCAAGGTAAGGGGGGTGGTTCTTATCTGTAAATATTTTAGGAGATATACCTGGCCCATCCAGACTGCTTATTATAAATAGACCTAGAATTTACAGATTTATGGGATGTAGTTTATAACTCTCCAGCCTGTGTGATTTATGGATTTATGAGCTACAGCTTATAAACTCTCCAGCCTATGTGATGAATGGAGTATAAAAACTAAGAAACTCAAACCTAAACAACTTACTCTGAGCTGACATGTACCGTACACATTGTTAGTACATCTTTTACTCCAAAAAACTAAGACAAGCACCATTGAGGGAAAAAGGATGAGTCAGAAGCTGAATCTGATGGGTTCAGGGCCCCTTTACAAAGCAGTGCTACATCTGAATCTAGTTTTGCTAGTATCCTTTGCTAATCATGCGGGGAAGAATCTAAGATTAGTGTGAGATGGTTTTGATAATTAAAGCCTTTGTGGTCACATAGTTTACTATTTTTACATATTATTGAGGAGTTGCTTCTTAGCTTCTTTTAAATATCAGGTCAAATTATATTCTTCAGATGTGGATGACCTTTAGTCTCTTTTCCCCAAGAAAGGACAATTTTATTAAGGAAACAATTATTAAAGGCCAGCTAGGTACAAGGCACTGTGTTAATGCCAGGAAATTAAAAAAAAAAAAGCAGGAGCAAGAAGAGGTACTTTTGCTGTTCGGACACTATATTAGGTGGATATATTTGCTAAGTAGTATTTGAAATGAGGAAACACTGCTTTGGCTTTTGTTTGTTTGTTTAGCATTTTTGATCTTTTTTGATGTTACTACAAATCTAATACCTGGCCCTAAATTAGAGGGGTAACTGGACTCGCATTTACTGAGTACTTATTAAGTACCTAGATCTTTTATATATATGATCTTATTTACACCTTTAGAACAACCTTATTACATAGTACCTATTACTATGACCTTTTCCACAAACGACAAAACTGTTGGTTAAATAACTTGCTTCAGATGGTTGATAAATAGTAGAGGTAGGATTCAGGTACTCTTCTGTCTGACTCCATGGCCTATAATCTTTGCCTTAGAACAGTATCCTTTGGGGGGTCCTTCAGATGGCCTGTTAACTGGTACAGTGTACAAGAGTGATGCGAGTGTATGATTTTTTTTAATTAATTAATTTTTAAAGAACTTTTATTGAGATATAATTGACATACAATAAACTGCATATATTCAAAGTGTACAATTGGATTTTTTTTATTAGTATTATGTATATGGCAATCCCAATCTCCCAATTCATCCCACCCTAACCCCCCCTCCCAATCTCCCAATCAACTCAAAGAGGAGAGAGAGAGGGAAAAAAATGGGGAAGAGATAGGGGTGGGATTCATTCAGTTTTACTATTGGGAAGTTATTATTTGCAATTTGATGAGCTTTGGTAGACTGGTTTTAGCAGGTCCCTTCTGGGTTTGGTATTATTCCTGTCACATTAGAAAGTAAGAGGCCCTTCCTCCACCCACCATAGCCCATATTTTCTCTCCACCCCTGGGAATTGTGAGTGTGAGTGGCAGCGTGAGGAAGGTGGGGTTTGTGTTCTCCGGAGTCTTTTTTTTTTTTTTCCTGTAGAAAGGGTTTATATGTTTCTAAAAGGTTAGAAGGCTTCTGCTTAGGGTATGCAAGCTTCTTCTTTGCTTCAGTTGCAATGGAGAAGGACAACCTTTAGGAAAGTAACTGTTGAAATGTAGAAATCAGAATTACAGGAAACTATCCTTTAAGCAGTGTCTGTTCCAGAGATAATACAACTGGATTAGATGTATCCTGTAACCCTGTAGGGAATATGCATAGTCTGGATGTAAGGTTAGGCATTTAAGCTTTGCTTTTTTTTTCCCCTAAACTTTAGTGGCAGTTAAAATTAGTCGTTTTTCCAAAGCAATATTCATTATATGTTATTTTTGTTAAAATGCTTTGGTAAAGTTTAAATCAAACCATACTTGATTATAGTTTTAACTAAAAAATTTTATCATTCTTTGACCATGTGTGAGACACACACGCACACAGACACACAGATGGAGATAGATAGAGCCCTTGACAAGACCGCTTTCTGTAGGGTTCTTGGTTTTGTGCTCATTCTGTGAGTCTTGTGTTCAGTCAGCACCCCTCAGATCTCTCCCATGTGCTGGGCTGTGGGTGTGTGTGTGTGCGTATGTGTGTGTATAAGTGAGATTCTGCCTCTTCTCCCTTCCTCTGGCCCACTCTCTCTCTGTTTCAAGGCATTGCTGAAGTCTGCCCTGGCTCTGAGAGAAGAGAGGAAAAAAAGGAGGGAGATGAGTTGGGAGCTTGCATACCCCAAGAAACCATATTTTTAAAATGCAGTTAGGTCCCTTCAATAATCAGATTGTGGCTTCAGTATTTAACAGCTTAATAACTGATAAATAACTGTGTAAAATGGCTGTGATAAATAAGATATGAACCCAAATGAGGTATGTGCAACCTTTTTTTCTTTAGCATGTTTTACAAACATGTATTATTGATATGTTTATATCAGTAAATATTTTAAATTTTCAGATAAAAATGGAAAAGGCTGCTAAGCAGAAAGGAAAAGCACTATTGCCATCAACTACGAAACCTTCATGAAGACTACTGGGGAAATTAAAACCAGCATCCAAATGTGTCTTTTGTGTGTTAATTATTTAAATATAATAATAGTTTATTTTTCCTCAAATTATTTACTTCTTTTTCTGTGTAAAAATGTCTTTTTGAATATTTCCTCAATTTATTTAAATAAGTGAAAATACCTTATGTTACTTTTGTCAAAATTCATGATTTATTACTTTATATAAACTTTTTTATCTCTCCTAACAAATGAAGTTATTTGCATGTTAGTCAAAACCTTAAAGTACAGTAAATATTTTTAGTTTATAATAATTTAATTTTTTCAGGCTATTTAAAAAATTAAAGATGCTATTGAGGGTTTTGAACAATTATTTCATTCAAAAATAAATTAAAATCCTTAATTTTTTTATTTTTCAAACTTTGTAATGTTGATTTATGTTTTAAAATAAACTGTATTTTAAAATTATATAATCATTTTCTAGAAGTATCTAACGATTTTTAAGTTGTTAACTCTGCATTGTTTACAACTATATTGATGCCTCCTGTGTGCCACTTCAAATTCTCTTGGTCCACCTCTAACTCCATTTGATGGCAGTTTGTCTTGGGACCATGCCATTACTCTCTTGCTGTCTTCTCTAAAGATCCTCTGCCACTGGCTCAGGATGCCCACTGGAACCCCTCTGCAGCATACATGTGTAAAATATATGGGTGGGTTAATGACCTTGGGAGCAAACTTGACTAATGGGAGGTGGGAGCCAATAGATAAATAGTCCCCCTTCCTTCTGCTGGGAAGACAGTTATGAGATACCTTTCATAAGCTTTCTCAGAAAATACTGTAGGATTGAGCACTAGTCACGCATAGCAATGGTCAACCTCATAATATATCCTTACGTTACCTTTCTCTTTTTCCCTTTTCCACTCTCTGACCCTTCCCTCTGATTCCCTCAGATCACTTTCCAAATATACTTACCTGCATTTGAACATCTGTCTTAGGCTTTGCTTTTGAGTGAGGGGTAAACACAGGCTATGATGGGTATCAGGAATGGCCTTAGAGAGCAAACCCTCAGGATGGGATTCTGTGACTGCAATATTCATTGGATGGATGACAATAAAGACCCCATAGCTGGTGATAAGTGGGGTAGTGATAACTGCTGGCATGTAGATGCTTCACAGTTACTGTAGTTGATTTGCGTGAATAGCAGGTAGAAAGTGAAGTGTTAGGTTATATAGTAGCAGTGACATTACCGTGGAATGAGACTCATGGAAATTATAAAGATGGAGGTGTTGTTTAGCTATTGTTAACTGCTGTGGAATCCTTGAAAAAAGAAAATGGCGTAGGTTCATGTTAGCTACTTTTAAGGCATGCTGTGAAAACCAGATTGCCTCAATAGCACTTTTTAAGGAAAATCTCATCTCATGTGGATGTTGGCTGTCTGTGCTGACATTCCAGCTCACATTTGACAGTAAAGGTGGCAGGCTGCAAAGGAAACTGAAGGCACAGCCTTGATCATTTCCTCCACCAAAGTTAGCATGCCTACAGGAAAGACTGGAACCGTGAAACACGCAATGGGGACATTTGTGTTGGTGAGCCTGAGAAATCTTGAACCTTCAGGTCTTCTTGAAACTTTGAGCTGGCTGAAGCAGTCTTCTCCACATTGCTAGAGGAGAGCAGCCTGCACTTGCCTGGAAATCCTGCAAAGACTATTTGAGGCACTTGCATTGCAAGATAATACTTGTTCTCCTCAAGACCCATTCCTGCTACATCTCATTAACTCTAAACTAATAACTAGATTCAGATCTCAGAATACTCTTAGAGCAGATATACAGTCCTTCCCATAGGAGGATAGGTTACAGTCTGAATGAACTGCAGGTTCTGGACTAAATGTATTGGAACCTGGGAACCTGGGAAACATGTCTGGGAGTAGATATTGAGGGTCTTGGATCTGGGGGTGGATTATAAGGCTTGACAGGAGAAAGTGACATGGTAGCACTTACTCATGACTCAGGCTTTAATGTCCTGGGCAAGGGTATCTGGAGTTGGTCCTAACACATTGCTAGGATGGCATATGGAAGATATGGTAGAAATGTCAGAAGTTATTTGGCACAGTAGTGAAGAAGGGATCAGAAAGCTCAGGGAAATAGCAATGTTAGAATGGATTTGTTTGAAACTGGAGAAACTACCACTTGATTATTTTCTTTGGGAAAACTGAGATGAAGCTCCTAAGGCAATAAAAAATGTAATGGTGAAGAATATACTGGCAACTTTGAGAAGCCTGGCAGTGGCTAACCTCTACAGGCTAGAATTGATGGTAGAAGATGCTGCCATGATACTGGGCTCCTTTATATCAGTGTAGATGATGGGATGCAGACATGTCAAAGGCCAGGTTGTGGAACTTCACTGTTAGAGGCCCAATGGACATAATTAATAGATACCAAGGCATGGATCTGTGAAGAAGGTTAAGATCATGATGTTCTAAAGGTCAAGATGAAAGGACAGCTGATTAGGATGTTATTTGACTTGTATAACCATGGTTCCTTATTGAGTTTCTGGATCTAAGGCAGTTCAGGTCTAGAGCCCATTGATGGAAGGGAAAGCCCAGATCCCTTTGAGGAAGGATTCTCAAGTATATATGATAAATATCCCCTTGATGCTTCCCCAAAGGATCAGTCATTTAACGTCATTTACCAGGGTAACTATGCAGTGGAGAAAGTGGGATACTAAGAGTTTTAAACCAAGGACTGTTGGACAGGGTCTGAGCTGATATGGATGCCAAAGGACCCCAAACACCATTATGGTCCTCTGGTTTTATGGAAGCCCACTGATAAATGAAGTCTTGGCCAAAGTCCATCTCAGTGGGTACAATGGGTCTAGCTCCACTCTTTGTTTATTCCTAAAGTCCTTAAATATATATAATTCGGATAGATAAACTTAGAAGCTGATAGTTCTTGCTTCTTGCCCTAGATGCTTCTCAGGTGCTGCAGGCTTATGTCAGAGTTAATGACCTAAGGACCTCCCTTTACCAATGGGTTATGCAGATATAAAGTCAGTAGGGATATAGAAGACCTCAACAACTATTAACCAACTTGACCTAAATGACATTTATAGAACACTCAGCGAAATAACAGCAGAATACAGTAGTCTCCGCTTATCCATGGGTATATTCCAAGACCCCTAGTGGATACTTGAAACCATAAGTGGTACCAAACCCTATAAATATTATGTTTTTTCTATGCATACACACCTATGATAAAATTTAATGTATAAATTAGGCACAGTAAGATTAACAATAACAGTTAATAAAATAGAACAATTATAACAATATACTGTAAAAAAATCATGTGATAAAAATTATCTTGTACTGTAATTCTTTTTGTACTGTACTCATTCTTTTTGTGATGATGTGAGATGATACAATGGCTACATGATGAGATGAAGTGAGTTGAATGGCATAAGCATTGTGGTGTAATATTGAACTACTATTGACAGTCTAAAGATATGTCAGAAGGAAGATCATCTGCTTTGGGTGATCCTGGGTCGACAAGGCATGATGACGTCAGTGGTTGGATGCTAGGAGAAGACACTGTCAGTGACTGGGGATCTGGGGCAGGATGGAGCAGGGCAGTGTAAGATTTAATCATGCTTACTCAGAAGGGTGCACAATTTAATACTTATAATTTTTTATTTTTGGTGTTTTCCATTTAATATTTTCAAACCCTAGTTGACCATGGGTAACTGAAACTGTGGAAAGTGAAACCATGGATAAGGGGGAACTACTGTACACATTTTTTTTTTTAAATGCACATTGAACATTTACTAAGATTGACTATATCCTAGAGTGTAAAACAAGTCTAAATACTTTAAAAGTGATTCAGATCATAAATTATGTCCTCTGACCACAATGGAATTAAATTAGAAATTAATAACAAAGATGTCCCAATATCTGGGACATCTCCAAATATTTGAAAGTTATATAACATTTATCTAAATAATCCATGGATCAAAAAAAAATCAGAAGAGAAATCAAAGTATTTTAATGGAATGAGAATGAAAACATAATATGTGTGTGATTCAGCTAAAGCAGTACTTAGAGGGACATTTATAGTGCCAAATGCCTAAACCAGGAAATAATATTTCAAATCAGTGATGTCAGCTTTCACCTTAAGGAACTAGAGAAAGAAGAGAAAATTAAAATTAAATAGGAAAAAGAAAATAATAAAGATCAGAACGGAAATAGAAATAGAAAACAGAAAAGTAACAGAGAAAATAAATAAAACCAAAGCAGGGTATTTTTTTTAAGACAAAATTGATAAACTTCTATCTAGCTAAATTGATCAGTAAAAGAGAGAGAGCGAGCACACAATTCACCAATGTTAGGAACAAGAGTGGTGACATCACTATAGATTCTACAGATATTAAGAGGATAATAACGGACTGTTATAAACAACTTTATGCCAATGAATTTGACAGCTTGGATGAAATGGATAAATTCCTTGAGAGACACAAACTATGAAGCTCATTCAGTAATAAATAGATAATAGATGATTAGTCCTATATCGATTATATTCTGATTAGCCTGTATATCAATTAAAGAAACTGAATTTGTAGTTAATGATGTTCCCACAAAGAAGATTCCAGGCTCAGATGGCTACACTGTGAATTTTCCCGAATATTGAAGGAACAAAGATTACAATTCTATATAGACTTTTCCAGAAAATTGAAGTTAGGAATTCTTTACAACTCATTCCATGTGGCCAGTATTGCTCTGATATTAAAACCAGACAAAGACATTACGAGAAAGGAAAATTTCAGACCAATATCCCTCTTGAACATAGATGCAAAAGTTCTTAACGTTTTAGCAAATCTAATATAAGAATACATAAAAAGGATAATACATCATGATCAACTGGGTTTTTACCCAAGGGATGCAAGACTGGTGTAACATTTAAAATTTAGCCAATATAATTCATCACATTAACAAACTAAAAAAGAACCACATGATCATCACCACAGATGTAGAAGTATTTGATAAAACTGAACACACATTCATGACAAAAATTCTCAGCGAACTAAGAAGGCAACTTCTTCAATCTGATAAAGGGTATCTACTAAAACCCCACAGCTAGTATCAATGGAATAGTAGTTAATGTCGTGAAAAACGCTGCAGCACAATACGGAGATCTGACACTAGGGTTGGACGGAGAAATCTTGTAAAGCTACTAATCTAAAAACCACATTTTCATTTACCAAAGTCATTTAAGAATGCCGGGATTCTTCTAACTGGGCTATTTAAAAACTGTAATTAGCAAAGTACAAATTAGGAAAAGCCACAAAACCCACGCCACTATCTTCTGTCATGATTTGAAGCCTCGTTAAAGGAAGCAGCCATTAGCCCGCAGGTGCTGGGGAATACCCGCCATAAATCTCGCTAGCGCAGCCTCTCTGTGCCGCCCTCCAGGTGCGTGGCCTCAGCCAGCACGCCCCGCCCTGGGCCCCTAGGCCTTGGTGGTCACGTGAGCGAGGCAGCGGCGGGCGCCAAGCCAGGATGTTGGCGCAGCGACGAGCGCGCAAGCGCAGTGTGGAGCCCGAGTGGCCGAGGTGCGTTAGGTAAGTCTCTGCATGTGCGCGACGGTGGGCTGACGGCGGGCTGACGGCGAGGCGCGGTGGGGGTGGCGGTGGCGGTGGCGGGGTGGAGGGCTGCGGGCCGGCATGTGGGGCCCGGGGCACCTTTCTGGAACTTCTGTGGCGGAAAGTGCGAGGTCAGTAGTAGTCCTTTTGGTAAGTTCGATGGTGGCTGCTTCAGGGACCGTATTTTTGCCCCCGGTTGTCTTTAGGTCTACAAATATTGGCGCGGCCTGTTTCCTGGCCATCTTGGTTTCCGAGCCGCCAGCCCCTTCTGAGGGTGATAGGCACTCCAGTTGCTGATTTGTGGTGCCAGGAGGCGACCCCGGCCTGCAAATAACTGGGGCCTGCAGGCCTGCTGTGGGGTGGAATTCTCTCTTCTCGCAAATTATGTGCCATTTAAACTTCGAGATCCCCCCTAAAATAGGTGTTAAGGAGCGACCTGGACCCCTTGTTTCAGATTCTCCATGTGAATTGGAAGTGCCATTTGGTAATCCAGGTTTGCAGTTATATAACCATTGCGGAAAAGTTTTTTTGATTCTTTTAAGAGTAGGATTTAAACATTATTCTAGGAGTGGCTTTTTAGATTGTGTGGTATGATTTCCAAAGTAGACATTTTCATTTTACTATGTTGAAGCCCCTGTCTTCCAGCGAAATACAGTGTCCCTGAACGAATTCCAACTTGGTTTTATAACTTTTTGCTCAATTTAAAAATTACTTTTGGCCAGTATTTGAGGAAGAATACTTCGTTTCAAAATGTGTTGATGCTACTTAGTGTATAGGAAAACAACATTTTTCAGTTCTAACAAAAATAAGAATATAGTTTAAAAATTCTTGATGACACTGCCTCCCCCTACCCTCCACCCTCCAATAGAGTTAACTTCTTTTCCCATAGTTGGGAGTGTGTTTGGAGCTTTGGTGTAGTGATGTTCTTAGTTAACTCTTAAAGTTCTTTAAAAAAAATCAATTTTCCATTTCTTTCAAAAAAACTAACATTTATGCATGTAAAGTGCAATATTCTAGTGTTTTAAGGATAAAATTATAAATTAGTAGACATTGATCTTGAAACATTTTGCAGTTGGGAAACCAAATTTTTTGATGAAAATTATTTTTGAAGGTATGGGCAAAATTTGATTCATTTTGCAGTTTTTAAATGCAGGGTATCTTCAAAAGCAGAAACAACTATGCCTTTTAAATAAAATGTATATGTTTATTTAAAAATTAAATACAACTCGAGCATTTGTTTTATATATATTGGTAGTGTTTGTTTTTGCTTAAATTGTGTAAGTCCTACTCTTGTTTGGGGAGGGCATCAATTATTTTAAAAGAATATACACATTGTTCTGAAGTATTTATGTAACTGATCAAAGTGCATGAATTATACACTTCAGTGTAATTTGTAAAGTTTGGCTAAAGAGAAAATTTCAAAGATAGAAACTGCATATGATGAAATTGCAAAATACAGTATACTCAAAACAAATAATTATTGAAGAAAATATCTTTGAGGTTGTTTTTAATAGAGTTTGAATTTTGATAACTTTATTTAGGACAAAACGTACTTGGAGGAATTTGGACATTATATGGTTTAGTCTTTATTCACTGTTATGAACAGATTAATAGAACCTAATTCAAAGTATTGAATTGTTTTAGTTTTTCAGGAATTGTCGAAATGGATGAAGACATGCATCACAATAAAGGTACTGACATTAAAAATTATTTTTGGATGTAAGAGCTAGATGATCTTGATTAATTTCTAATTTTCTTTGCATTGTGATTTGGTTTTAGTTGAAGATGTGGTTGGAAGTCATGTGGAAGATGCAGTAACATTTTGGGCACAGGTAAATAGTAGCCTGGTTGATTTCCTCTCCCACCCCTTCCTCCACCAATCCAGGTCTTCCCTAACAAAAACAAAAATAAAAACCTGTAATGTATGTATATCATTGTTATTCTCAATGCTTAATTTTTAATGAACATTATTTAACACAGGGCACTATTAGAAGACAGAAGGCTACAGCAGGAACTTAATACCAGAATTATGAGTAGTATGCTTTTAATACACTGAGTTAAAAAAGAAAACAGCAAAATTGTAATTGTGGTTTTAGAATTACACTCAATTTAACACCAACAATCTAGGCTGCATAAATTTCTGAAAATGCTGAAAAATTGTTGTATTTGTGAAATTACAGCCCCATCTAGAGGTCTCTGATAAGATAGTTTCTTAAGTGATACTAAGTTTTAAAATTTCAGTCGTTTTTTTTCTATTGGTTTAATTTTGAATTTGAGATACAATATTTTTCTTATTATATAATTGGAAGTACTAATGTAACATTTATAATTTTACATTGTCAGGCTTCAAAACAGATAAGTTTACTCAGTTTTAAATACAAAGCACAGCACCAAAGTGCTTATGTTCCAGAATTTAAAAGGTGAATCCCTCTAATGTACACAATTACTCACTAATTTTTAATTTTGTGAACTACATGATATGGGAGGAAAGGGAATAACATTTCTCTGTACTTCTACAGCCTGAGAACTCCTTTTTGTGGGAGCAGAGTGAACTGGCAATGTGGGAAATAGGATTTATGAGAAGAACAGTTATAGAAGAAATACGATTAACTCAGGATTCTTAAATTTATATAAGAAACGTAGTTTAGAAGGGTTATATTCATTGAAAACTTTTGGCAAATTTGTATCTGCTTATGAACATATTTTCTGAAGGGTGCCCACAGTATTCTGGTTTGATGCCCATTGTCTCTGCATTAATAGCACCTGTGTCTCTCTCAGCAGTGTCCTAGGTTGGATGATAAATGGTATTTTTAAGCTCATTATGTAGGAACAACCTATGTTATCTTAAGATTTTTTAGACCAGCACTGTCTGGTAGAAATATAATGTGAGCCATATAAGTAATTTAAAACTTAGCAGGAATGTAAGAAAGTAAAAAGAAACAGGCAAAATCAATTTTAATGAATATGTTTTATGTAACTCAGCATATCCAAAATATCATTTCAAAATATAATCAACACAAATATGTTAAGGAGATATTTTATTTTCCTTTTTTATCAAATTAAGTTTTCAAAATCCAGTGTATATTTTAGACTTACAGCACAACTCAAATCAGAC
This sequence comes from Hippopotamus amphibius kiboko, assembly GCF_030028045.1. Classification (NCBI taxonomy): domain Eukaryota; kingdom Metazoa; phylum Chordata; class Mammalia; order Artiodactyla; family Hippopotamidae; genus Hippopotamus; species Hippopotamus amphibius. The sequence continues at coordinate 53,038,720 of NC_080189.1, read as the reverse complement.
TAGCAATATTTCAAGTAAGAATTGGCTATTGTATTTGTCAGTGCAGCTCTAGGCTTTAATTTTTATTGACCTTTATGTAAAGCTGTTGCTTGAATTTGGAACTATGATTTAAACCAGGAGTCAGCAAACTTTTTCTGTGAAATATTAGATAGTAAATACTTTAAGCTTTGTGGGCCATATAGTCTCTTTTGCAACTGTTCAGCTCTGCAAATGCTGCCGCTGTAGTGCAGAGGCAGCCATAGACAATACATAACTAAATAGGTATAGCTGTGATCTATTAAAATTTTGTTTACAAAAACAGGTAGCAGAGCCCATAATTTGCCAACCTCTGATTTCAACCATGAAGTTGAGGCCCCTGTAAAAATTTAAATTAAACACATTTCAAAAAGTGAGGAAAAATGTCTTAATTGGATGAAAAGATTGAGTTAAAACTACTAAAGCATTCATATGAGTGAAATGATTTTTCTTTGGAGAAGTAAATTGTTGTGCACATGTGCGAATTCATACCGAAGACAGGCCCTGTGTGTGCCCCTGAGACAGTTATTAAAAGATGTTTGCTCAGTCGGCTGACCTGCAATCTCACATTAACACATGGTAAGGCCAAAGACAACCAGTGAGAAAAAGAGAGAGAAGACCCTTTTCAACCTTGGGAAGCATCTTCCAGGAGCGTGGTTGGGAATAAATATGCCCCTCCTTTGTATATTTATTCTAGGAAAGAATTTTAAAAATGAATATACATCTAAGGGACATCTTTTGATGTTTGATTAAGTTTTGATATTTTGATAAAGTAGTAAAAATTAAAGAAAAAAACTTTAGTAAGATGACATTACTAAGATGCTCTATCTTGCTCTGTAATCTCATTTCAGAAGTACAGTATTTTTGTAAAGTGTGGTCCCAACAGGAGGACATTTCATGAATTTCACATCAAAAGACAGTTCTTTATACAATGTGTTAAAAATGGGAGGATTTCTTTTCACATTCTTATAAATATGAAACTCGCCTGTTGGTTACAGTTTTAATTTTGTATTTTTCAAGTGTGCATTTTGTACACTTTGTGGGGATAGGCTTAGTATGTGTGGTTTTCTGGGTGTTGATAATTTTGCAGTAGGTTTTCTTTAGAAGACTGGGTAGTTACATGCACGCTTCAACTGTATTTTTTAAAAAATATTTATTATTTATTTTCATTTTTTTGGCTATGTTGAGTCCTTGTTGCGCACCGGCTTTCTCTAGTTGCGGCGGGGGGAGGGGGTGCTACTCATTTTGGTGGCTCCTCATTGCTAAGCACGGGCTCTAGGCTCGTGGACTTAAGTAGTTGTGCTACATGGGCTCAGTAGTTGCAGCTCGCGGGCTCTAGAGCACAGGCTCAGTAGTTATGGCACAGGAGCTTAGTTGCTTGTGGCATGTGGGTTCGTCCCAGACCAGGGATCAAACCCACATCCCCTGCGTTGGCAGGCGGATTCTCAATCACTGTACCACCAGGGAAGTCCCAAGAGTATTTTATGTTTAAAAAAAAGTTACTTAGGCTTTGTTTGCTATCTTAATTTTGGTTATATTGTTTGATGTTTTGTATAATTGTATTGTATAGCTGTATTGAATCATATAATATCAAATGTTAGAAGTGATTTAATAGTGTTAATCAATTTAAACCCAGTTTAGTCACTCTTTTTTTCCTGAAAAATGATGATATTCAGTGTAATTGCTTTGCCTGTTCAGTTACAGAAAGTGGTGCTCAGTTGTAGAATGTATTGTTAGCTTTTAACACCTGATATGTACATCCTGTGTAACAGAAATGGCAACAATAAAATAGTAATCCTGTAGAAAGAATATGGCAGAAACCTCTGTTTTTTACCACTGTGGATTTCTGCCATTTAAGCCACTTACATGAGAACTCTTCAGAATTTTTGGTAGCCCTAGTGTGAGGAGTGGTAGTTGAAGGAATCTTTTAAGTATTTGACCTTTGGAAAAAAGAGCTTCCGTTTATGCTAGTCCATATACCTACACAATCTAATTATGTAAAACATCTTGGTGTGTTTTGAACTTGGTGTATTTCATTCCAGGAATTTATTTACAAAGGCTGCTTCAAGTGTGTTTTGGGGTCAGTTTAAATTCACTTCCAGTTTTTACTGTACATCGATACTGATATTCTTCATGATGTTTGAACTGCTCTTTCAGAGTTTATTTTCAGTTATTAGAGATAATCATGTTGAATATGTTATTGAATGTTATTGATATTTTTTTCATTTTATTTTATTTTTTAAATTATTTTTTGGAGGTACACCAAGTTCAATCATCTGTTTTTATACACATATCCCCGTATTCCCTCCCTCCCTTGACTCCCCCCCACCCTTCCTGTCCCAGTCCTCTAAGGCTTCATCCATCCTTGAGTTGAACTCCCTTTGTTATACAGCAACTTCCCACTGGCTATCTATTTTACAGTTGGTAGTATACATATGTCTATGCTACTCTCTCACTTCATCTCAGCTTCCCCTTCACCCCCCGCCCCCCCCAAACCTTGAGTTCTCCAGTCCATTCTCTGCATCTGCGTCCATGTTCTTGTCTTGTCACTGAGTTGATATATTTTTAAAGAACGTATATATTTAGCAGTTTACTTTGAAATAACTTCAGACTTAACGTTGTAAAATTACTTTCCTTATACCCTTCACCTAGCTTTCCTTGTTGCTAACATTTTACATAACCAAAGTACAATGGTCAAAGTCAGGAAATTAACATTGTTATGGTGCTATTAACTCTTAATTACAGCCCTTATTCAGATTCTACCAGTTCCCCCCCTCCCACCTTTTTTTGTTTCTATTCCAGGATCTAATTCAGGATCCCACATTATATTCAGTTGTCATGTATCCTTAGTCTCTTCCAACCTTTGGTAGATCCTTTATTTATACTTATTTTTCATGATTTTGACATTTTTAATGAGTTCTGGTCAGTTTGTATCTGTTTGTGATTTCTCATAAATAGATTAGCAGTAATACTGCAGAAGTGATGTGTACTGAAAGTATGTCATATTGGGGATTTATGATGTTGATATATTTCATTATTGATGATGTTAACCTTGATCCACTTGGTTAAGGTGGTGACTGCTGGGTTTCTTAACCATGAAGTTACTGCTTTTCCTTTTGTAAGTAATGTTTTAGAGATGCATTGAGACTGTCTGATATTGTTTCTCTTAAACTTTTTACCCACAAGTCTTGTATTTATTGCTATGGCCTTTGCCTAATAATTGTTTTCTATTTTCCTCATTCCTTCTACATTTATTAATTAGAATTCCTCTTTAAGGAAGAGCTGTCTCCTCTCCACCATTTATTTATTTATTCAATTATTTATGTTAATATAAATCCATGGGTATTTACTCCATGGATTTTAATCCCATACTATCATTTATTTTGTTGTTTAAATTGTTCCAGCTTTGGCCAATAAGAGATTGTTCACATTAGCTACTGTATCCTTTAAAATACACCCATTCTTTTTTTGAATATTTCTTTACTTTCTGGCATCACCAGATGTTCCAGGATCATCTTCTATTTACCTGTCCTAGCTCTGGATTCAACTACTCTCCAAAGAACTCTTGTTCCTTTTATTGGAGAACGGTGTTTAGAAATGGAGATCTGGATACTAGATGTGCTTATTGCTAATTCAGTGTCATTGCTTCTAGCCCCTCTCAGTGGACAGAACTAGGAAATACATATATATTTTATAAGTATAATATATAAACATAAATATATATAACACATATACTCACCTATATCTCTGTATGTCTCTTTCATATATGCATATATTCACATACAAACATCTATATACACATACATGCACACACATATATGTGTGTTTGTGTATATGTATGTATGTATACATATACATGAGTTCATACTGATACTTTCCATTTGAAATCTAACACTGGAGATTCATTCTAGCCTTCCTTGCTTTTTTGTAATTTCTTTCTCCCTGCTTTCATTATCTGCAGCATGTTTACTTACTTGTTCAGTCCTAGTATGCACCTAAAGTAGTTTCAAAACTGTTAACCCATACCCCTGTGAGAAATAAATTTACTAACTAGATTACAGTATTTATGTACAGAGGAACTTAAACATTTTGAAATTGTTTTTAAATCTGTTTCCTTTACACAACAATAAATATGTGAGAAGACCGATGTCATTTGACCAAAATATGGTATCTATTTTGAGCAATTAGATCTAAAGTAAAATCCAATGACAATTGTTTAAAGTTACTTCTTCATATAATATTAATTACATTTGGTATCTTAGTTTGAATTCCAAGTAGTTTGAACTCATTGGGAGGTAGAAATTTTCTATAGCCTAGTTCCATTTCTTATAAAGAAATCATTTGAATTATGAAAAAATAATGACATAAGAATTGATTTAATTTCTAATGCTCCAAAACCTTTTAAGTATTGTGTATAGTAGAACCCTCATTTGCATAACACTGTCAAATAATATTTTACTGAATCTTATTCTATATCTGTTCTTCCTTCTAGAGTATCAGTAGAAACAAGGATATCATGAAGATTGGTTATTCACTGTCTGAACTCTGTCCCCATGCCAATTCAATTTTTGGGCGTCTTGATCCAAAGAAGGTGAGCCATATTCTTGGATATAATTATTCTTTGTTTCCTATTAGCTTTCCTGTGTCTTAGATTTTATAGTTTTGGAATTTTTGGTAATTTGAAAGGAAGAGGCAAGTTTTTAGAATTTGTGTAAACTATAGTTATAATAAATTTATTTTTTCAAAAAGACTTATGAACTGTCTGCTGTGTACCAGGAACTGTGTTAAGCACTGAGTATACAATGATGAACAAAATAGAATCCTTGCCCTTGACACTGATTCACAAAAATTTGTAAGAGATGTATTTATGGAGAACAGCTGGACAATACATACATGTACATATATTTTAAATTGACATATAACTCACAGTGACGTGTGTATCTCTTTAATTCATTTCTTGATGAATTTTTCATATATCTGCATCTGTGTGATCACCACCTCCATCAAGATACAATTCTGTTGCCCTAGAAAATTCCCTCAGGCCCCTTCTCAGTCAGTTCTTGGTCAGTAGTCCCCTAACAGAGGTGGTTATTTTTTTGAGTTCTATCACTACAGGTTCATTTGCTTGTTCTTAAATTATACTATATGTACTCTTTTGTATATGTCTGGCTTCTTTTTTTCAACATAATTTCTGAGATTTATCCATATTATTGTGTGTATCCATATTATTGTGTGTTTGCTCTTTGTCAAGCTGGGCAGTATTTCTCTGTATAAATATACCAAAATTTATCTGTTCTCCTTTGATGGGCGTTTGCATTTTGTAGTTTTGGGCTACTGTGAATGAAACTGCTATGAAATCCTTATACAAGCTTTCTAATGGATATTTTAACTTACTTCTTTTGTGTATATACCTCGAAGTAAAATTGCCAAGTTGTAGGGTAGGCATGTTTCGCTTTAGTAGGTACTCCCAATCAGTTTGGCAGAAGTAATGAACCAGTTTGCATCCTTACCGGCCAAGTATGAGAGTTTCAGTTTCTCTGTGACAATGTCCTTTGCATTGTCAGTCTTTTAATTTTAGCCATTTTGGTGGGTATGTTTTGTTATTTGTTTATTTTTTATTTTTTTGGCTGTGTTGGGTCTTCCCTTTCTGCACATGGGCTCTCTCTAGTTGCAGCCAGTGGGGGCCACTCTTTGTTGTGGTGTGTGGGCCTCTCATGGCGGTGGCATCTCCCGTCTCAGAGCACAGGCTCTAGGCGTGCGGGCCCCTTAGCAGTTGTGGTGCACAGGCCTAGTTGCTCCACAGCATGTGGGATCCTCCTGGACCAGGGCTCAGATCCATGTCCCCTGCATTGGCAGGTGGATTCCCCACCACTGTGCCAAATAAGTTCCGTTGTTTGTGATTTTAATTTCATTTTCCTGATGAATACTGAGCTTAAGCATGCTTTTCAAGTTTTATTAGCCATTTGGGTATTCTCTTTTGTGAAGTACCTATTTAGATCTTTTCCCAGTTTTCAAGGTGGTTTGTCTCTGTTGACTTGTAGGAAGTTATATACAGTTGGCCCACCATATCCATGGGTTTCACATTCACGATTCATCCAAGTGCAGATCAAAAACTTTCCAAAAAATTTTTAGGAAGTTCCAAAAAGCAAAACTTGAATTTGCCATGTACTGGCAACTATTTACATAGCATTTGCATTGTATTTACAACTATTTACATAGTATTTACATTGTATTTAGTATTACAAGTAATCTAGAGATGATTTAAATTTTATGAAAGGATGTGTGTAAGTTATATGCAAATACTGTGCCATTTTATATAATGGACTTCAGTATCTGAGGGGGTCCTGGGACCAATCCCCTGTGGATACCAAAGGACAACTGCCTGTGTTCTTTATATATTCTGGATATGAGTCCTTTGTCTTATATGTGTGTTGCCAGTGTCTTCTAGTCTGTGCCTTCCCTATTTGAAATCTATTAATTTTTTCTTTTTTGATTTATGCTTTCTGTTTCCTATAAGACTTCTTTACTTATCCCAAGGTCATCACTATATTCTCCAATTCTGTTTTCCCCCAGAAGTTTTTGCCTTTTGCATTTAGGACTATGGTTTACCTGCAGTAAATTTTTGGTTATGATATGAAGTAGAGGTTACATTTAATTTTTTTCCATATGGATATCCAGTTATGTCAGCACCATTAATTGAACTAATAATCCTTTCTTTGTTGAATTGTCTTGGAATCTTTGCTTTAAATCAGATGACTATATGTGAGTGTTAACCATCTTTTCCAAAATAGTAAATGCCTGTAGTCTTGGATGTATCAATTTCTCCGCCAAGAATTTACCTTTGGACATTTAAGTACAGGAATTACTCAGAGATGTTTGTACAAAAATATTCACTGTACCGTTATTTGTAATAGGCAGAAGTGGAGATTAAATATCCTTTAATATGTCAATATTACAGTAGTAATAATAATAATGATAGCTAGAATTTGAATCTTACCCTTTGTGACAGAGGCAATGTCATAAGCCCTTTGCTACTAACTTATTTAATCCTCATAACAACCCTGTGAGGCAGATGTTATTATTTTATACTCTTTATTTTGGAAATTGAGATACAGCTAGGATACCTTTATGAAAGTCTACAGCTAGTTAATGGTGGATTAAATACTTAAACTCACAGAGCCCACCTTCTTAACTGTTACTCTGTATTGGAATAATGATTGAATTGGGGTAGTTCCTTATTTTGGAATACTAAGTAATCGTTTTGGGGGCTGATAGCTAGGGTAAGATAAGCACAGAATTTAAGGAGGCACTTTTGCAAGTGCAGGGTTGATACCTCAGAGTGAATTCCCCTTTAAATTTTGTGCCCTGGGTACCTTGCTTGCCTCACCCAGCTCCAAGCCCTGGTTATTTAAATGAGGGAGCTAGAGCTCTGAATTTTGATATGGAATTAGGTGCAAAATAGTATATTTAAAATGAGCCCATTTATGTAAATAAAAAAGCATAAACGTAGTGTACATGTGAAATTAGTGTAAGTGTAAAATTATTTTCAGGAGGTGCATGTTGAAGAGTGTTGGGAAGGAGGTACTCTTTACCTCTTTGGGTATACTTTGATTTTCTTTTAATAATGTACTTTTATTTAGTTTTATTTAAAAATAATTTAAAACCCCAATGACATATATAAAAAAGGTATAAAAAGAAATTCAGAAGGAAGGAAGGATTGTAGCTTGGAGCTGAGCATCAGAATGGATAAGGTAATGCAATTTGTAAAGATTTCAGTTTTTTTTTTAAACGTCCTTGTAGTGTATAACTGTGTTTAATAGTGTTATAAATTAGGACATATCCATTTTTCCTCTGTTGAATGCAAAATAAATTACTTGCTTTACAAAAAATTCAACCTGTTTTTCAGTAGTAGGCTTCCATTATAAATGACTACTTAAAAAAAAAAAAGACTGGCTACCTCTGATTATCTGTGAGTGGGTTATGCTGTGTAAATTTTCTTTAGTGATTGAGGAGTTCTCTTCCTCTTACCATATAGGCAGGACATGGGGTGTGAATTGTGGAGTCATGAGGGAAGATGGGGACTAGGCACAATGGGAGTGACTAGTTCTGACTGTGCTCTCAAGGCAAACTGTATGGGATAGATTTGTATTTATGATGGTGGTTGTGATTATTCACACTAATAGAATCAATAACTTTAGATTGGTTGGGTTTGAGCTGTATTCCTACAGGTATCCCCACCCCTACCTAGACTGGGTTACAGTGATACACCATTTCTGTCACTCTTCTTATATGGAATTGTTAATTATATTGGTATATATTACAAAATCTTAACTAACAGTAATGTGACCATTTGCAAGGTTTGAAATTGGATAGGACGGTTGATTATCAGGTATTTCTGCTACTAAATCAGTTTGCTTGCTGAAAAATGAAGTAAGATGGTTGGGAGATGGTACAATGCCGTTTGTGCTCTCTCTTGCCCTTCAGTTGTTGAGTGTTAGCTGAGGGAACCAGAGTTAAGAGCTAATTGAACACACCTGTCCTTTGTAGCATTTGCTTTCTTAGCTATCCATTTGTGTGTCTAAGTGGATTTGTACTTTGTTGCTTTGGGGAGTTGAGGATTTTTACATTTAACCCTCTGCATTCCTTTTGCTTTAAAATCTGTGAATTTGTCCTAGTTCAGAGTGATTTTAGTTTGTTTAAACTTAAGTTAAAACTTAAACTAGTTTAAGTGGATATACTTAAAATTAATTTTATACTCTGTCAGGTAAAGCCATGCTCCTCAACCTTTTTTTCATTATGCCCTTCTAAAGCATTTTTCCGCCTAATTGGTGTCCTCTCTGAGAGACATTTTAACATCGCAGATACACTGTATACCTATTTATGTTGTCAGGTAAGGTTGAACTTCCGAGGACTGTAAACCACTGTAATCTAAGACTCTCCTCTATGTTTCAAGAGCCAGTTTTTACTCCCTTGGGAATAATATTTCTCCCACTGAGAATGTATGATTTAAAGTGGTTATCAACCTGGGTGACTTTGTATCTCCCACTCCCACCCCCAGGAGACATTTGGCAATGTGTAGAGACATTTTTGGTTGTCACAACTGGAGGGAGTGCTATTGGCAACTTGTAGGTAGAGGCCAGGGGTATGCTGCTAAACATCCTACAACACATAGGACAGAGGACGGCCCATCTCCCCGCCAAAGAATTATCCTGTCTCAAATGTCAGTAGTGCTGAGGTTGAGACACTGACTTAAAGTGTGTAAATTTTTCTCTTTGTTCTTTTATTAAACATAATTAAATTAAAACAATTTAAAATAAAGGAAGGTTCAGTATTTAGGATATTACCTTATGTAATTTATTTACTTATAATAACACTGAAGTCCTCTATATAAAGTAAAAGGTATAAGAATCTTTCATGGCTGGTTGGACGTAGGGATCCTACCATGGTTGAGAATGTCTTGTGGCGTGAACTTGGCATGTTTGTGTTTTAAAAGCAATTAATTATGCCAGTTGTGTCTTCAGACATCAAAACAGCATGATTTTAAGTCTTTGATGCCTGGGCCTTTTTTTTTAGTTTTCTGGTTTTATGTCTTTTGTCTTCTCTGTCCTTTTTTTTTGGAGAGGCAGAATAACATAATGGACTCTGAAGTCAGTTGCCTGAATTTGAATCCTGGTTCTGCTGCTTATTAGCTTATGACTTTGGGCATATAATGGTGAAAACAAAGTACCTGCCTCATACGGTTGTTCTGAGAATAAAATAAGTTATTATATATGAAGTGCTTATTGATGTATAGTAAGTACTTAATAAATGCTAATTATTCTGACCTACTTAGCATTAAGTTCATTAAAATGCCAAATAATTTTACTTTCTCTCTTTGTAGATTTATGGAGGATTATTTTCTGAAGATAAATGTTGGTACAGATGCAAAGTACTGAAAATCATCAGTGATGAAAAGGCAAGAACTAGTATTCAATTCTTTTTGCTCTGAGGAATATTTATTTTGGTTCCAAAATTTGATGCTTATTTATCCCTTCATTGCTTATTCATAATAGTAATAAAATATGGTTGAACTTATAAATTGATTAAAACATACATTTTCCCCCCCTAGAGAACACAAAAGAAATGAATTGCTTAAAAAAATCCAGGTCAGATTCAGGAATATTATTTTGATTTTAAGTTGTATAATCACCCCCGATTATCCAAGAATAGATTACATAATTTGTGGATTATTTTTGGTGACCAGTTGGTTCTTTGTACTTCAGTTCTTAATAATTGTGTTTGATTCTTGCTGAGTAACTTGAAAGTTCATTCTATTAAGATGGAGTAGGAAAAGAACACCTGGTTGATCCTGAAGTTACGTTTATCTTTTACTTAGCCGAATACTTAATAATGAAGATTGGCTTGCCGCTTTCTCATGCCTTGGTTAAATGTGATGAATTTTCTTTGCATTTTGCTATTTTGTTTTTTACATTGTGAAATTGTGGGAGATTTTTAAGGGAATTTGTGGAGATAGAATTCTGAATAGCTGTTTGGTGGCAAGTGCACATTACAGGCTGTGTAAAAGCATCTCTATAGGGTTTCTTTTACTGTTTTTTTCTGTCTGCTTTCTTGGTCTTAAAATATTTTATAATATATATTTTGTAAATATTGTTCTTGGTGTAATAAGAAGGTAAGATGAAACACTTTGAGTAATGTTCCAAATATCTTTTTAAAAAATCTTGTGATTTATTACTGTCATGGGTGATGGTTTATCTTGGGGAAGTAGTCCTTTTTCCCACAGTTTGACAACTGGAGATAATATTTTGTGTTTGCTTTTGGTTTGGCTTTAACTTTTTTAAATTAAAGGGCAAGATGGCTTTTGACCTTGTAATAAACTATTTTTCTTTTTTACCTTTTACACAGATATAGAGCTAGAGGTAAGGGTGAATCTGATTCATTTCCAGGGTCTAATAATAGTTGGAGTAGATTTAAGTTTATCAAAGAAAGTTTCATAACTTTGCCTTTCTTTTCAGATTTTATTGTTTCCAACTTGAATTTGAGAATGTTGATTGATTTTAACATTTGAGATAAGAGAGTCGTAAGTTTCATAGATTTATGTTCATTTAAATACCATTGTTTAAAAAAAATCAAAATGAAAAATGGTACTGTTGGAAATAGTACTGTTTGGTACTGGTTGAACTAGTACCGAGTATAGAAATCCCTGGGATCTCGTGGAATGTGGATTTTCTATATTTTGAGAATATTGCTGGAACTCTCATTTCTGAATGCATTTTGTCGGTTTCAGGTGAAATGCTATCATGATTTACAGGTAATTAACAGAAAGCAAATGGGTGGTTTCTTTGAAGATATTTAAGTTCTGTATTAGCATTTCTCTCATTTTTTTCCAGTGTCTGGTGAGATATATTGACTATGGAAATACTGAAATTCTAAATCGATCTGATATAGTTGAGATTCCTTTGAATCTGCAATTTTCTAGTGTTGCCAAAAAGTATAGACTTTGGGGACTACAGATTCCTTCTGGCCAAGAAGTTACTCAGTTTGATCAGGTGAGTCACAGATTTTAAGTATTTTTGTTACTGGAAGTAAAACTATATGCTTGAAACACAATACAGCTGTGGTTAAAATCCATTAATTTTCTTTAATATAAAGCTTGTATAAATTAATGAAAAATGAAATTATAGAATAATTCACAACCAATTATATAATAATATATTTGTGCTCATCTTTGCTAGGTAAGCATTCTTGATCAGATAAGACTGATATGGTATATATGTGTATGCATATACATACACATACAGACACACGTACACATGTACAAGGGTGAGTCAAAAATTATCCACACTCTGGTTATATTAAAACTTTTCTAAATTCTACAGCCAGAGTGTGGGTAATTTTTGACTCACCTTCGTAATAAATGTAAATAGTTTCTTCTGATGTGAAAGCTTCAAGGAATAGTCTCTTCTATGATGGAGAGAATGGTGAATCTAATTATTCTGTTGTCTTTTGCTTTTGAGAAAGTATTTATTAAATAAAAGCGCTCTTTAATCTAGCCCTGGCCATAAATATCACAAATTTAAAATTAGTGGCGTTGTAAATTAATTAGATTTTATCATTTTGGCAGAGGCTCATACTGTTCTATATAGTAATTGGCAGTGATGTTCTGCTAATCTAGATTCCAGTTTGTATTTGTTTCCATTAAATTTGGGGTTAGCAACATAATTCTGAAAGACCTCTGATAAATTCAAGGTTAGGGAACCTTGAACTGAGGGAATATCACATTGAAAGCAATCAGATTTGTTTTGTATATTTAGCAGCTCAAATGACTTATTTGAAAATAATTTAATCAGTACTAGAAGGAGCAGTAAAATTGGAAAATCTTCTCTCCATCTCCTTTTCTTATTTTTAGAATCTTTTAGGTCGTTGAGTGTAGTTTTGTCTGCACTATAGTTACTTATAAGAAATGTTTCTGTACTTAGGTTCTCATAGACTAAAGCATAGATATTATTGTAAAATTACACCCTAAATTTTCAGTTTAAAATCTAAAATTTATACTTTTTTTTAATATAAATGTTTTGACCAAAGTAGAGGCTTGTTTTGAATTTTTTGCATGCCTAAAGCCTTGGAATCTTAAATTTACAGACCTTAAGAGTTCATCTGCTCTCACCTTATTGTTTTGCAAATAAAGAAATTGGGTCTATAACAATTAAATGATGTATTTAAAGTCATAAAGCTAATTAGGGCTGAACTAGGGCTAGAACTCAAGTCCATTGCTGTTCTCATAGTAAGATAATACAAAATATGTGTAGATTGAAACAAACGTGAATCAAAGAAAATGTCATTTTTAAAAGTTATTTTTGGAACTGAAGAAATAAACTTCAGTTATTGAGAATGTTTTACATGCTTCATAGATTCTTAATAGATGGTAATAAGCAAACTGAATGTTTTCTGGAAAAAAATAGTTATTCTTGAGTGCCTCTGCTTAGAAAGTCCATGTTTAGCTATAAATTCTCAGCTCAAGGCTCAAATGTAATTTCTTATAAGAAGTCTTTGTTGATACCCATCATTCATTCTCCTGCAGCTGTTTTAGTCATTGTATAGGCATGTAGAGGTATAATTGTTTCCTCCTCATACAAGATGGTGAGCTTGGTGGAGACAAGACTGTCTTGGTAGAGACAAGTATTTTATTCATTTTTCTATGTGTAATCTCCCTGCTCCTGCCTGTTAGGTGTTAGATGAGCATCCAGTGTATCTAGCATTTGAATGGATGAATGGATAAGTAGGGATTCAGTTAAAAAAAAAAAAAAGACACTTCCAGAGGGTGTCCTGGGCATTGAAATACCTTCAACACATTTTTATTTGTTATTTTATTTTTAAATTTATTTATTTATTGGCTGCATTGGGTCTTTGTTGCTGCACACGGGCTTTCTCTAGTTGAGGTGAGTGGGGGCTACTCTTCGTTGCGGTGCGTGGGCTTCTCAGTGCAGTGGCTTCTTTTGTTGTGGAGCACAGGCTCTAGGCACAGGGGCTTCAGTAGTTGTGGCACATGGGCTCAATAGTTATGGCACATGGGCTCAATAGTTATGGCACATGGGCTCAATAGTTATGGCACATGGGCTCAATAGTTATGGCACATGGGCTTAGTTGCTCCGTGGCATGTGGAATCTTCCTGGAGCAGGGATCAAACCCATGTTCCCTGCATTGGCAGGCAGATTCTTAACCACTGCACCACCTAGGAAGTCCTTCAGCACATTTTTAAACCAACACTGTCACACCCATGCTGTAGCACAGTTGAAACTGAAACTCAGAATGGTGGTTATAAATTGCTGAAGATCAAAGAAAATTAACTTATGTCCTAAATGCCTTTCTTACTTTGAAAATTTTTATGTGGAATCAGGGAATGAGAGCTAGAGATTGGAATATGGGTTTAACAGTTTAAATGTCTTTTAACCTATTTTTTCTAATATATCCAGACAAGCTTGGGTAGACTAAGAAAGCAAGTGATGCTTGCTTATTTCTGAATAAAGCTTTTTGTTGGAATTTAGAACTCAGATTTTATTCCAAATTCATGGTTCTGTCTGTGATTATATATGATTCAGAGAGAATGTGGTTGAACAATTTTGTACTAATTGTGATTAGTGAACATGACTAAAAAGAATTTGACTTCAGAGAGAAGTCTTAAAAATCATATATCTGTGTAAAAATTTCTAAGTGAGCAGTATACCTTTAGTACATTCAGCTTTATGGAATTGGAACTTTTGTAAAAAAGTAGATTTATTTCCACTTAAATTCATATGTTGCCCAAAGACAGAGCTATTTGAAGTGTTAAGTATTAAGAATTTTGTGTATTGCAGCAATAATTTTCAGACACTGTACTTCCATTAAGATTGGTTAGGGGTGGAAGTTATACTTGAATTTTAGATAGACTTTCAGCATTAAGGGTTGAAATTAAAGATTTTTGTATGAAAGAGGTTAACTAAAAGTTGTATTCTGATTGATCAAAATCTTAGTTATATTTCACTGAATTATATTTTGAATTTGTTAACTTTGCCTGCTTGATCTTATTTTTTGGTGATGCATCCTGGACCATCTTTGCTTTCTATATTGGTGTTCGTGGTGAATTCAGATATCTCAATATGTGTGTATTTAAAATTTTTATGATCTGAAAAATTTATTAAATCTGTGTTTTTGGTAATTTAAAATACTTTGTCATTTTGGCTTGTGGATTGAAAACATTGTTTCTTTTTTCTTTTTGGTAGTGATGGTTGGTGATCCTTGAGCCTATGTAGTTTGAATCTCCTATACCCTTTCAGGTGCATTCTTCTAGGCTCAGGAGTTCTTAACCTGGGCTTAGAATATATCATGGTGAAATAATTTTCTTTGTAGTTCTCATTATGTTTATTTTATGCATTTTAAAACATTTTTCTGAGAATTACAAAGCGTTCCCCAGATCAATAGAGGAGCCCATGGCATGGAAAAAAGTTAACTCCCACACAGATCTTACTTCTACCCACCATACTATCATATAGTTAAAAAGGAAATAGTTACTCCCTATCAATATTATTTAGTTTCTTGTACTTTGAAAATTTTCTTTTGCTTTCTTTTATTTTTAATATGACTAGCTTGTATTTTCTAGTTTTTAATTTGTTCTCTATGCTCTTGTCTAGTTTTTAATTTGTTGTTTATATTCTTGTTGCCTGGATTATTATTGGTGTGATTACCTATTTGGTTTTCTTTATTTGCATAAGCTGTATTGTTTGTCATATTTACCTAGTGGGAATACAGCTAAAAATAAAGCTTCTCCCTGTAAGAGAGATACGGCCCATGAGATTAATTACATCAGGTCCCTTTTCCAAGGAAGATATTTTTGTCTCAACTTTATACTTTATATGTTCTGAGAAATGATTCATTTTTTCTATAGAATGAAAGTTAGGTAAGGAACTTAAAGAAATTTGGGAAGAGAGGAATAATTATCAAATTAGGTCATATCAAAGTAATTTTAGGAGTTCAGATTTCTGGAAATGTAAACAAGTTCTTATTAAAGTTAAATGTCAAGATATCTTCCAATTCTACATATGTTTTAGGTGTATCTTTGCTTAGTGCCGTGGATCAATAATCAATAATAAAATGTTATTAAGTACCTATTGACTCATATGTCTTCTCATATGCCAGTTGTACAGGTATTGCTCCCTTGGAGAAAATTCTATTTAAGAGAGTGTTAATTAGGAATTTCTAACACCTTATATTTAATAATTGCAGTTTGTTGATTTTTTAAAAAATTGTTGATGTTTTATGCTTTGAGTTTCTGTTTTCTGCTTCTGCCCTTGTCTTGCTTTGAAACAAGAGTACCTGATTAGGCCTTTAAAATGATTTTTAAAGTTTTGTTGAATTTGAGCATTCTTTCTAGATACCAAAATTCATTTTTATGTGCTGTAGCTCCTCAGGACACCATTATATTTAGTTAAGGCCAAAATGTCAACAGAATCTGCTTGGTTTAAAAAAATTATTCTAGGGTATTTAATTGGTACATATTCAAAAATGTATAAATATGGCTGCCTGTTACCGGTCTTAGCTCTGCTACTGGAAAGGGTTTTAGCAAGTATATAATTGGCATATAGTCATGCACATGCAGAGGTATATTTGTATTTAGCCAACAACAACGTAAGACCACTTTTATAGAGATTTCAGAATGATGAAGTGTGATTGTTGGAAAAACTAGATAGAAACAGAGTAAGTGGAGAAAAACATGTTGGTGTAGCTGGTTTATGTCATCTTTTTTTTTTTTTTGGTCTCTCTTAGGGCAGAACCTTTTTGGGGAGTTTGATTTTTGAAAAGGAAATAAAAATGAGAATTAAAGCAACCTATCAAGATGGAACAGTTATTGCTCAGGCTGAGTATGGCAGCGTGGATATAGGGGAAGAGGTGGCTAAGAAAGGATTTGCAGAAAAATGCAAACTCACTTCCAGCACTAAAACCTGTGAGGAGAAAACATCGGATCCTGGTCAGCTTGTCCTCAGGAACCTCAAAAACCCCATTCCTTTGTGGGGACATAGATCAAACCAGTCAAGCTTCAGTAGGCCAAAGGGCCGCTTAAGTG
This sequence comes from Hippopotamus amphibius kiboko, assembly GCF_030028045.1. NCBI lineage: Eukaryota > Metazoa > Chordata > Mammalia > Artiodactyla > Hippopotamidae > Hippopotamus > Hippopotamus amphibius. The sequence goes on along the minus strand of NC_080189.1, from coordinate 53,022,111 downwards.
GGAGGCTGTCTCTTGACTTGAAGAATGAATATGGTGCAGGAGATCATGTGACATTCCCAAAGTAAGACTGTGGTGGGATTTTGAGTCTTAGCTAATTCCTGACTTATGGTATAAGCCCTTGTCATAGTAGAAGTCAAGACATGTTTTTGGAGTCCTCAACTATGTCAGTGATTTTGAGGGATAATAGTGATTATTTCTATTTTTCTCAAACAGGTATTCCTCTCCTCTTTAGCAGGAATATTTTAAATAAAAGCCATTTTGAAAGAAAAATCATTCCTGAATTGTTTGAAGTTCACATACCAACTTTTCATTCCAAGCCTTTTGAATACATTTATCAAAAATAAAAATCTACCCCTAAATCTAAATGATTCAGGCAAGAGCCAGAATTTCAGATAAACTTTGAAGTTTTTCTTATGGCTGTAAGAATATTTTAGTGAGTTTTAGGAAATTGTCTTTCCTTTTTAACAAAAGAGAGGCTCTTTGTTCTTCCTGTGAAAATTTACTGTGATAGAATTTATTAGAAAAAATGTTCACGTTTTAGATAATTTTGAATTATAAACTTGAAGCAAAAAGCCAGATTTGATGCTTAAAAGTACCAGATCATTCTTATACTTCTATATCATGATCCAGGCCACAATGCCATGTCTTGGGTAATATGGTTGTTTTTTGGGACCTTATCAGTGCTCTAGGAAGTAAACTGTCAAATAGAGTGGGGATGATGGGGAGGAGGGATTAGAAGAAACTGATAATAGAAATGCTTTTTACTGTATTTGCTGGAGTTGATATTGCTATGAAGAAGTTGGAACGTGTATTCTTTGAGATTTGGAGGCATTGTTTTTGAAGTATGACTTCAGGTGTATAATCCAGTTTGCATTACAATATTTTTTGATGTTGAACCAGGCAAAGGCTTTAGGTTAGTTTCCAAAATTAACTTTAAGATATATTATGGTATAAAAAGTCCAAGATAATTTTAGGTTTTGATCTCTGTAACAGTTATATAATTTGGTTTTTAAAATGAGTGAATTTGTTTTTAATAGGGAAAATGTGGCTGTTGCTGACTTTAATTTAGGGTCTAATGTCAGCCTGGCAAAAATTAAGCAGGACCAGAAACTGATTGAAGAAAATGAAAAGCTTAAAACAGAGAAGGAGGTTCTTCTTGAAAGGTATAAGGCATTAGAATTGAAACTAGAACACACTGCCCAGGAGCTGCAGGTATGATATGTTCAACGGCTTAAGGTAAAGAATGACCAACTGGGAAATCTGTATATTCATTTGCTCTTACTTGTTTAATTTTCTGTCTCCTTTCCTTCCCTTCCCTTCCCTTCCTCTCCCCACTTTTTATTCTCTCTTTCTTTCTTTATATTTGTTTATAGATTAAATTTTTTCTTACGCTACAAATAATCATTTTTGGATTTCATCGGATGTTTGAAAGATTAATAATTTCTAATTTACATTTCCTTTTATGTTCTTTAAAAATTTTTAACTATGGAAATGTTCAGACATTTTAAAAAGAGAGAATTGAATAATTAATACTTAAGTATCCATCACCTAGTTTTTACAATTACTAAATAAATGGGCAGTCTTTTAAAAAATCTGTACCTCCTGAGTAATTTAAAAACAAATCCCATTCATAATATTTTAATGTATATGCTTTTGTATGTACTTCTAATAGAAAAGGACTTCAAAATAGACATAACCATAGTATTATTGTATTTAAAAATTAACAATAATTCCTTAATATTATTTAATATCCAGTCAGTGTTCAGATTTCCCATATTGTCCCATGAATGTCTTTTACGGTTGGTTTCTTCTAATCAGAATTCCATTTAGGCCCATACGTTGCATTTTGTTTGATAAATCTCTTAAATTGCTTAAACTACATCCTTATATTGCTTAACAAGCTCCTGTATCTCCATGTATTTCCTTTTATGGTAATTAGGTCTCAAAGTTTGCTCAGATTCGGGGCAGTTTTTTTCCCCCCAAGAATACTGTGTGGTTTTCAAATGTGTAGCTTTTTCTGATATTAAATATATTATCTCAACACTATTTTCCAATTCTCTAACACCAACTGGATGTGCTGCCGTTCATTTTTGATGCTAAATACCAGGAGTTATCTCAGACTCCACAAGGTGAGGATTCAGTCTCTCAAGACAGCCCGCCTCTGGCACCAGCCACAAATCAGATCTGAGGCTACCCACACTTCTGTCTGGCTGACTATAAATTTGAGGATTCCTATGACCTCCCCCTCCCCACCCCCTGCCCTCAATTCAGGGATTCACTAAAACAGCTCACAGTACTCAGGAAAGTGCTATACTTGCGGTTACAGTTTTATTATAAAGGTTATAACTCAGGAACAGCCAAATAAAAGGAAGAGATGCATAGGGGAAGTTAATGGGGGTGGAGATGGGATAAGGGGTAGGGGGAGTCTCTGGGCCTGCCCCTTTCCCAGCACTTGAATTTGTTCATCAGTCTGGAAGCTCCCCCAAATCTCATCATTCTGAGGTTTTTTTTTTTCTTTTTTTTTAAATCAAGGTTGTATTACATAGGCCTGGTTAAGTCATTGACCATTGGTAATTGAACTCAGTCTCCAGCCCTTAAATTCATATGTGACATTCTTCAGGGAACTCTGCCTCATAAATCCATAAATCTTGGGTTTTATCTATTATAACTAATCCTTTAGCCAGGAACCTCTTGCTAAGGGCATTTCAGAGATAAGGTCTCTTCCTCTTAGAAAACAGTCTGTGTGTTTTTTTTTTTTTTTTTTAAGAGGTCTAGTTGACAAGAAGATTAGTCTAGTCACCTGCCTTTTATTTTCTCTGTGGGTGTCCTGGTCCCCTTCTGTGAAGAGAGTGAATGAATTATAGGCTATCTGCTTTACCTATTGAAGATATAAAGCCTTTCCTTCAACCCCAGAAAGTTCCTGGTATCTCTTTCTGGCCTATCTTCTCTTCCTTCGGCTCAGGGCAACCACTCTTCTGATTTATATAACCATAGTTCATTTTCCTGGTCCTGTACTTCATATAAATGGAATAATTCTCTGATATGTATTCTATTATGTTTGGCTTTATTCACTTAAAGCATAATGTCTGTGAGATTTATTGAGGTTGTATTTATCAGTAGTTTGTTCTTTTTTATTGCAAAGTAGTATTCCATTCTATCAATATACCACTGTTTATTTACGCATTCTCCTGTTCATGGGCATTTAGGTTGTTTTCAGTTTGGGGCCATTATGAATAAAATTACTGTGAATATTCTTCTACGAGTCTTTTTGTGGATATATGGATTCATGTATTTTGGATTATATTCTTTCTTCAGACGTATCTAGTCTACTGATAAGCCCATCAAAAGCATTTTTCATTTCTGTCTACAGTGTTTTTGATCTCTGGCATTTTTGTTTGTTTCTTCCCTAGAATTTCTATCTCTCTGCTTACATTGTCTGTATGTTCTTTCATGGTGTCTACTTTATCTGTTAGAGCCCTTAGCATATTTATCATACCATGTTTTAAATTTCTGGTCTCATTACTGAATTTGGTGCTGATGTTTGTGTTGTTTCTTCCAGCTATGTTTTTGTCTTTTAACATCTTACAATTTTTTTTCTTTGATAGCTAGACGAGATGTGTTTGGTAAAAGGAACTACTGTAAATAGGACTTTAGCAATGTGATGATTAGGTGTGGGGGAAGGACAAGCATTTTATAGTCCTAAAAAACTAAGAAGGTCTTTTAGTGAGCTTGTGCCTCTGGACTGTGAATTTTACACATGCATCTGGTTCTCCCCCACTTCCTTTAGAAAGGACAGGATGGCTAGAGTGGGCTGGATTTGAGTATTTCCCTTCCCCCAGGAGAGTTAGGCTCGGATAAAATACTAGCAGGTTAGCTCTGTTTAAATAGTTTCCCCTGAGGGCAGATCTGAGGACAGAATGTTCTAGCATATTTCAAAATGGTTCCTTTCCCCCTCCCCATGCTGGAAGCTTGAAGGTATTTACTGTGAGAAACTGGTAGAGATCCAGGAAGTAAAATTCACAAAAATGTGGGTGATTCTGAGGATGGGGTCCCCCTGGTGTTTTTAACTTTCAGTAGTTCATACTGAGCCTCTAGTAATAGGTCAGTTACAGTTGAGGTTTCCCTATTCCAGACTTCTTCCCTGGAGGGTGGAAGGGTGGGTTGCTGCTCCAGAAAGTTTTGATTTTACTTTATTAGCCTGTCTTGTCTCTCCAATTCTGCCTTGTGACCTTACCTCTCTGACGAATCTAAGAAGAATTGTTGATTTTTCAGATTGTTCAACTTTTTACTTGTTAGAATGGGCTAGTGACTTTTCTTCTTACATACTTGACTGGAGACTGGAAGTCCTTAATGTTTTTCAAAGAACTAATTTTTAGTTCTTTTGATTTTTTTTCTTTATTATTTGTCTCTGTTCTACTTTATTGATTTCATTACTTGTTATTATTTCCTTCTACTTTAATTTGTTCTTCTAGCTTCTTTAGATGGAAATTCATATCATTTTATTTTTTATTCGTATCATTGTTTTTAATCTTTTGTTTTTTTATAATATTTAAAGATTTACCTTAAAGTATCACTTTACTTGCAGTCCACAAGTTTTGATATGTTGTTTTTATTATTCAATTAAACATTTAAAAACTGTGATTTTTTTTAATAGTGAGCTATTTAGAAGTGTGTTGTCTAATTTCCACATATTTGGAGATTTTTCCTCAATGTATTTTTATTACTGATATTTAATTTTCTTGAATTAGAGAGCATATTCAGTATGGTTTTAGTCCTTTTACATTTATTGATATTTGTTTTATTACCCAGCATTGTTATTTGTCTCTGGAAATGTTCTGTATGCTTTTAAAAATTAGGTGTATTGTACACTTGTGTGGTGCAGTGTTTTATAAATATTAGGTCGAATTGGTTGATAGTGTTTTTTAAGATTTTTGTGTCGTGACTAATTTTCTGTTCACTTGTTCCTTCAGTTACAGAGAGAAGAGTGTTAAAATCTCCAGATATTATTGTGGTTTTGTGTATTTCTTCCTTTTGTTCTGTCAGCTTTTACTCCGTGGTTTTGGAGCTATGTTATTAGGTACATTCACATTTATGAGGGTGAGTCAAAAATCATCCACACTCTGGCTGTAGAATTTATTTTAATTAACTTGTAGAAAAGACAAATACATCATTTTTCAACATAATCTCCTTGCTTTTCAATACACTTTGTCCATCTGTCAACAAGCTTTCATATTCCCTCACTAAAAAATGTTCTAGGCTGAGCTGCGAGCCATGAATGCACCACTGTCTTCACTTCTTCATCAGAAGTGAATCTTCATCCTCATAGGGCTGCTTTCAGGGGACCAAACAGGTGAAAATCGGATGGAGTGAGATCAGAACCATAAGGAGGATGCTTTAACACCTAAAGTGAAGTAATGCACAACAGACTTAGATTTTGAAAAGTTTGTGTGAGATGAGTACCGAAACAACTAATGGAAGAGCACAAACAGAAGCATTTGGATATCTGCAAACAGAATTTGGACCGATACTCTTAAGGAAGGTGAAAGTTTCTTAAAGAGAAGCATTAGTGGTGATGAGACATGGATTCATCACAATAAGCCTGAGAGTAAATGGCAGAGTATGGAATGGAAACATCCTCAGTTGCCAACCAAGAGAAAGTTTAAAAGTCAGCCATCAGCTGGAAAACTGATGCTTATAGTTTTCTGAGATTCTCAAGGGCTAGTATTGGAACATTATCAGGGAAAAGGTTCAACAGTTAACAGTGCTCATTACAGTGAGATGCTTATTGAAGAGCTGAAACCTAAACTTCGGATTAAATGCAGGGGACTGCTATCCAAGGGTATTGTGATCTTGCATGACAGTGCACGTCTGCACACTTCTGCCCACACTGTGGACACTGCAGAAACTTTGTTTTGAGGTGTTAAAACATCCTCCCTATAGTCCTGATCTTGCTTCATTGGACTTCCACCTGTTTGGTCCCCTGAAAGCAGCCCTATGAGGATGAAGATTCACTTCTGATGAAGAAGTGAAGACAGTGGTGCATTCATGGCTCGCAGCTCAGCCTAGAACAGTTTTTAGTGAGGGAATATGAAAGCTTGTTGACAGATGGACAAAGTGTATTGAAAAGCAAGGAGATTATGTTGAAAAATGATGTATTTGTCTTTTCTACAAGTTAATTAAAATAAATTCTACAGCCAGAGTGCGGATAATTTTTGACTCACCCTCATAGAATTGTTGTGTCTTCTTGATGAATTAATTAATTTGTCTTTATAAAATATCCCTGTTTATTGCTGGGAATGCTCCCTGTACTGAAGTCCACATTGCCTGATATTAATATAGCAATGTTTACCTGGTATATATTTTCCATCTTTTAATTTTTATCTGTCCCTTTATATCTAATAAGTGTTTCTTATAAGCAGCATGTGATTGAGTCTAAGCTGTTTTCATCCAGGTTGATAATTTCACATCTTTTAATTGGAATGTAGCTAATTTTCATTTAATGTAATTATGAATGTGGTTGGGTTTAAGTTTGCCATCTTTGCTATTTGTTTTATTTGTTTGTCGTAAAAACCATACTAATTCTTTGTCATCTGATCTCCAGTTTTTTTTTTTTTTTTACAAGTGGGTTAGTAATAAGCTTAAGACAGTAGAGAAATAATCTAAGATGACAGTTCTTTTACATATAAATGATTTCTTTAGTATTTTATATTCTCATCCACATGTATTTCATTAGCAATTTGTACTAAAAATTTGCTTTTATGGAGTCTTTGTAAAGCATTAAACACATTTTCGTAGCTTCAACAGCTTATTTTCCCACTTCAGTTTCTTAGATATATGTAATTTTTGGAGTAATTATCATAGCAGTTACAGTGGATTTAAACAGATTTAAGAACAAACATAAATGCTTCTTCATGGTCATCCTACTCAGCATATGGGAGCAGAAGGGCATGAGCATTCCCAAATGTAATTTACTATTAATCAACATTAAGTATACACGGGCTCTCTCTTTTTATTTAACTGAAAGATTGGAGAGAATGTGCCCACCAGAGAGCATGCTGTTTAAATACTGAGTAAAAGTTCTGTTTAACTATATAATATCTGGTTTGTAGTATAATTAGAATAAAATTGCTAGGTCTTTATCCATATTACTGCGCTATACATTATTTTGAATAATTATGTTAGACATATTTTTAAGGTACCACTCAGAATCAAGGAGTTTAATCTGGCTTGAATCAAGGAAATGATGTTTTTGATTCTTTTATAATGCAGAATGACATCAGACTTCATCAGAAAACAAATTTTAATTGATTATCATTTGGTTTCTAAGTGGATCATTTATTTTTCTTTTTTAAATCTAAGAATTAAGATACATAATATGTGAAATTTTGTTTTTATTTGGCTTCTTATTAGGATGAAATATAAGAGTGTCTCATCTACGTGAGGGCAGAGGACTGGAATAGATTGTCTTTTTCAAATCCCAGCTATTAGGAAAATCAGTGTTTGTTATCCTGTCACCTAACATTTTTCAGTCTTTAAAATTTTAATTATGCCTAAAAATCATTTAAATAACAGTAGAAATACAATTTCCTATTTGGATCTGCCTAAGGTGTGTGTGTTCTTTGCTTCAGCAAGAGAAAGCAACTATCATGGATTTGACTAAACGTTTAGAAAGAACTCTGAAGACTCGTGTAGGTACCAGAATGAAAAATCTGGCAGCTAAGGTTGAACTATTGAAAGAAATTAGGTAGGTAAAAGCATATTTTTGAGAAGGATAGTTTAAAACAAATGGTAATTAGTTGATGCTTTGTTTTGGGTGCCTGCCATTTTTGCTTTGAAACTTAATCTTTGCATTTTTATTACTTGAAGGAGGGAAACTAAAAATAGTTACTCCTGAAACAAATTTTATAGTGTTTTTGTTAGTGTTTTGTTACCACTGTGTGGCATGATAGTGTCCTAAAGTCATCCATGAGAATGAAGTTAAAAAGTCAACACATGTGAAACAGTGTTTAGTTACCCATTTAACCAAAGTAATAATTAAAGACTTCAAGTTTATATAGTTATAAAAAGCCTTAGCTACAAAATATAGAATATTTGTTTATCTAGACAGATTACATTAAAGGTAAAGAAAATTTTGTTTATAATTTCTCTTTAAGACCAGACCAATAATCTAAGAAAACTTCATTGTTTGAACAGAGAGAAAAACCAGTTTGATTTTGTTCTAGCTCACTTTTGATATTAAAACTCATTTACTGAATTAAATTCATTCCCATCTTAGCCAGTTCTGAACACACATAAAATTCCTTTCCAAAGATTCCTTTTTTTTTTCTTCCCCACAAACCTACAACTTTGTATATCCAGTTTAGTTTGTCCCTTGTTCTCTTTTCCACTTAGAAATAACCAGCTTTAGGACAGAATCACTTTCTATTCCCTTAACAAAGTGCATTTTCATTTCTCATACCTTTTCTTTGAAATTTCCTTATATACAAAGATGTTTTCTTTATTAATTTTAGTAGTTTTGAGGCAGGAGAGAGACAGGTCCCTGGGGCAAATGGTTGGAGTTCGTTCCCTGTGGATCGATACTCCAAGATGAAAATGACAATTGAGAGAGGAGGCTGGGCCCTGGCCAAATAGAAGGGAAGAGACCACATATTCCTCATTCTCAAAGTCAGGAGACCTGCCTGACTACACATGTGCAAAAAGACTCCTTGGAAGTCAAAAGGGGAGTGATGCCAAGTGCCCAAACCTACCCATAGGCGTCTTTGGTAGAATCCATTCTGGCTAAGAGGTGTGCATACACACATGGGAAAATCCTGAGCTATACCAAATACGGACTTTGAACCAGGCAAATCAAAAGGATTGGCCAAAGGAAACATGGAAGAAATGCCCATATAAGTGATTTAAACTGCCACGAGGGTACGACTCTCTCTGAGCCTACCCAAGTGTCTATCCACAGGTACTGTGCTCATTTTTCTCCTAATAAATACTTTACTTGTTTCACTAAAAAAACAGTCAACACAACTTCTCAATGGTAGTTTGATGGGAAACTACCATGCCCCCTTGTTTTGCTTGGGGTTATTTTCAGTCCTATACTGAAACTATAGATTTCAGTAATCCAAATTACTTAATTACACTCTGTCTGTAGAAAGAAATAAGTAGTCTTCATAGAGTTAGAAGAAAAGTGATCTTCATGGAGTCAGAAGGAAAGAAGAAATTGGTTAGCAAGTTTTGTGCAGAGTTTATTCAGCATATTTCAGACTCTATATGTGAATTATGTAGGTATTTTACTTTATAGAGGATTACTTTATTGTTGGTTAGGGATAATTTTTCACCCTTTTCTGGAATGTGGAAAAAATAGTCCTCAAAACAACCTAGTTCTCTTTTTGTATTATGCATGCAACTTAAACCAGTAATTCATTTTCTCGTGTACTTTGAGACACTAAGAAGATGCTGCCCTGAATTAATCCTGCACAGTTGTCTTTTGTCAGGTGGAAATTCATATTCTCCAGTATAAATCCATCAATTGGCATCTGGTTTATAAGTTTCTAAATAGTTTGAGTAATTTGATCTCTCTAGAGCTTAATCAACTTTTAATACACAACCAAAAATTCAAGTGGCTATACTTGCAAAGCTGTGAGATAGACTTTGGACCGAAACAGTTTGATATGTTTTAACCCATATTTGAGTAAATAATCTGCTGTTAGCATGGTGGCAGTCTAGTTGGAAGCTAGAAAAGAGAAAATGATGGGCCTTGTTGGTTTTGCTATTTGGCCTTTCTGATTGCTTTGTTTTTTTTAATTTTTTTTGTAAAACTGAAAATGCTGGTGTTATATAAGGTACAAAGACTATGTGCCTGTCATCTTGGTAAGCAAGTTGCCTTAAGTATGAAATTTTAAAGAAGTATTTATAAATCTAATTAGGTATCTTTTAAATTCTTCAGACTTTTGAAGTTGTCTTTTTATACAAAGGTTTTTAAAAATTTTTTTAAATTTTTTTCTCAATCAAATATTTTTTAATTAAAAGTTTGTATCAAAGTTATTTATGATTTTATATGGTTTTAAAAAGTACCTCTTCATAGCCAGTGTTTAAATAGTAACTTTAGACCATTACTATTTAAGTATAATTTTTTTCTTACACCACCTTAAAAATTTCTTAAATCTCTTCCTTTTTGCTGTTTTTTTAAAATAGACGTGTCAATATCAATGTTCGTTTTGGAAATGACCTTTCAGATGCTATACAAGTGTTGGAGGAAGACTGCTTTACTATTCCAGCTTCTTTGAATGAATTAGAGATAATTTGGGCAGAATATAGTCTGGCTCAGGAGAAGATTCAAACTTGTCAGAATGTGGTAGGTCAGAAGTTTTTCTCTGTGATGATTTTTATCTGTTGAACATAAAGAGATAATATCTTTTAAGAAAGCAGGACTGTAATGATACCTTATATGAAATCTTTAACTTTTACAGTATCTTCATGTTAATAATTTTATTTCTTTTGTTGACTTGTAAGAAAGGTAGAATAGATAGGTAGTGATTGTGGAAAACGTATTAACAAAATCTTTCCCCTTTTGCGTGAGAATTTACCTCTCTCTGTTCCCTTGGTAATTTGATAAAATGATATCTCAGTCACTTTACTGGCAACATTGTGTAGGTAAAAGTAAAACCCCAGCTTGGTAAATTGTATCTGGATTGGGAGGAACTGTAAACTACAGATACTTGTAACTGGGCATACCCTTTGAGGGACACTGGAAGCTATATCAATGAGAGATGGTGGCTTTTGAGGGGCATGAGGCTTGTAAGTCAGGGTGGCTCCCACAACTGCTAATGTAAATCTTATCTTCTGGTCTGAGTGGCGTGTTTTATGCTGCAGCATAGGACTCTGTCTTAACTATTAAATGCTATCTAAGCCATCCATTTTTGAGAGGTGGTTATTTGTGGGTAGGAGAAGGATATGAAGAATGGAATATTTCATGTGACTTATTCATTAGTGTAGGTAAAAGTATATTTATTTCTTCTTGGAATTTTCTTTAGTTTATTACTGAGTCTGAATGGAACTCCTTGTTTTTCATATAAAGATATTTGGTACAACAATCATAGCTTTTCATAGTACCTGTGAGCCCTATACTTGTGTTGGGAGTTGTCCCATTTTAAGTATTGGTGGTTTCTGCCTATGGGGATTGTACCCTGAAAGTCTTATTCCCTGTTCATACCTAGGTTGGCCAGTTGGCAGCCTAACTGGCTGTGAGTGAGAAAAGTAAACAGGATAACTAGGCCTTTGAAAATGTCAGGAATGTTTAATTTGGATAAGGGATTCGATCTGGGTTATTTTGCATATTAGACCTTTACTGGTTACTTCTGATTTTGGAAGGAAAAAGTGACAGAAGAAATAATTTTTGAATTTCTTGGAAGCACAGGCAATGTTATAGGTACTTTATAAACTTTTTCTTACACTAACTTTTTAAAATGGGCATTTTTGCCCATCAGCAGATGAATGGGTAAAGAAGATGTGGCACATATATACAATGGAATATTACCTAACCATAAAAAGGAATGAAATTGAGCTATATGTAATGAGGTGGATAGATCTAGAGACTGTCTTACAGAGTGACGTAAGGCAGAAAGAGAAAAACAAATACCATATGCTAACTCATATATATGAAATCTAAAAAAATGGTACTGGTGAACCCAGTGACAGGTTAAGAATAAAGATGCAGATGCAGAGAATGGACTGGAGGACACAGGGTTGGGGGGGGCAATGGTGAAGGGGAAGCTGGGACGAAATGAGAGAGTAGCATAGACATAGATACACTACCAACTGTAAAATAGATAGCTAGTGGGAAGTTGCTGTATAACAAAGGGAGATCAACTTGATGATGGCCTTAGAGGGCCAGGACAGGGAGGGTGGGAGGGAGTTGCGGGAGGGAGGGGATGTGGGGATATATGTATAAATACAGCTGGTTCACTTTGGTGTACCTCAAAAACTGGTACAAGAGTGTAAAGCAATTATATTCCAATAAAGAGCTTAAAAAATAAAAATAAAATAAAATAAACTCCAAAAAAATAAATAAATAAAATAAAATGGGCATTTTTGCTCCTCAGGAAACTGAGGCCCACAGAGTTTAAGGAAGTTGCTTAAGATTACATAGTTCTAAATGTTAATATGAAATTTGAACCCAGGTATGAATGCAAAGTGTATTCTAGCTCCATTTAAACCATACCACCAGCATTAAAATACTTCATAATGTATTTTCATGTAGTAAGATGAAAAGAACTGCTTTTTAATTTTTATTTTTTTTTGTTTAAGCATAGGAAAGTGATGCAGGACAGAGAGGGAGAGGGCTTAATATATCTCTACGACTTGGTATTCTAGTAGAACAAATGTGAATTTTTTTGAAGCAGTTTTTCTGCTACTGCTGATGTTTCAGGGTTTACTTTTAGTCTTTATTGCCCTAAAGTTGATTTGACAGACTGAAGAGTAGATTATTGAATAAATACAGTCATAATTGTCTCTCAGATAAAGTTGTCATTTTATTTCCCTTCTTGTACTTAATTTGGGTCTTAGTAGGGGTATTTTCATTTATATATTTTGCACAGGTCCTTAACGTGATTGCCATGTGTACTTTTGATGAAAGATTCTTTTCTTTTGTCTTTATAATTAGTTATGTAGCGGTCTCGTTGAGCTTACACAAAAAAGAATGTTCTGTCGTTCAGGATTTTAAGTGTATGTGCCAGACACTGTTACAGGTAGTAGAGTCACAAATTTGCTGAAGACATGGTCCTATCCCTCTATCTTCCTTGGGTATGGGACGGATACATAAATAGGTAGTTTTAATATAGTTTGGAAAGTACTGTAGTACTTTCTAAAGTACTAAGCAATGCATAGTGTTCTTGGATATCTTTCATATCTATTTCCAAACATAGTCTCTTGGGTGAATTGGGGGTTTTATCATGGTGGATATTAACTGAAGTTTGAAAGATAAGTAGATGAAGGAATTGAGGGTGGGATGGGAGTAGGAAGGAGACAGTGTGTAGTTAGTCATAGACAATTATAAACTTTTCTTAAGAAAAACAAAAATTTCATTGTAGAAATAATGGGAAAAATGAAGATTAAGAGCAGAATTGTTGAAATTAAATCTTAGGGGAGGAAAGCTTTTTGTCAGTTTGGTGATCTAAAAGAGACAGGTGTTTGTCTGAAATGTTACTATGTTTGGAGAATGTAATGTTAAATTTTACTAATTTTAAGAGATTGGTTTTTTTCATATAGGTCAGTGTGTAAAAAAAAACACCTGATATATTAATGATGGTTATTCTTTTTTTTCCTTTTTCCAGAATGAAGGGAACATTTTGATTGCCAAAAGAAATGAAGTACAACAGAAGCTCTACATGGCAGTAGAAGTTTTTATTCTGGAAGTTGATGAGTTACCTCTTAATAAACGCTTGAAAACATTGCAGGTTGGAATTTTAAAAGATACATTAAAATATGTTTATCATTTGAGATGTGAAATTAGCATTTACCTTTAGATTTCAGATAGTACTGATGGCTGCAAAAGTTTTTCTTTGATGAATCCTAGTTTCTTTTTAATGATGTTAAAAAATTTTATATTGATATATTTAATATGTTTACATATGTATTTGTATTTATCCTGAAAGCAAGGTAAAGTGGTCAGGCATGTCAGGCTTGCTAGAGTGGCATTCAATGGGAAAACAGGGACAGGAGCAGTAGCAGGCAGGTGAGTCCTTGTTACCCATTGCATTCTAGCAGGAAATCTAGTAAAGCTGTATGTCAGAGTTAGGGAGAGGGACCCTGATCCTTGAGTTACAGGGCTTTTAAGATCTGTCATAGGGGATAGAGTACAGTAGCTGTATGATATTATGGAACCTTGTCTCCAGGCCTATCCTGCCAGCTCAGAAATGACTAATTTGGAGTGAATGAACGTGACAGTGTTGTCATTCCACCTATTAACATGGTCTTTCTACTTATTCAAATCTTTTCTCATGTTTTTTAATGATGTTTAAAATTTTTCTCTATAAGGCCTCATGCATTTTCTTCATTTAACTCCAAGACATTTATACTTTTGATTGCTTTTGTGAATGTTTTCTCACTTTCCATTTCCTAGTTATCTTTGAAGGTGTAGAGGGATACTATTGATTTTTATATATTGATGTATCTTTGGCAACTCTTCTGAACTCTCTTTTAGTTTTTGTCAGTTGGTATTCCTTGAGCTTTCTGTGTGGTCATATCGTTTGAACACAGTAACCCTCTTCTACTCCTTCTACCTTTTATGTATCTGAATTTTTACTGCTTTTGTCAGTATCTTTAATACCAAGTTGAATAGTAGCTGCCTTGTTTTGTACTGTAGGGAATAAGCTTGCTGGATAATTGGAGAAAAGGATATTCAGGGCCATCTGGGCATTGTCTTTTTTTGTCCATCTAGATGAAGGTGTAGTTTTCATGTTACTGTGTATGATTCAGGAGCCAGTGGAGCCCTGGTTTGAAACATTTTCTTAAATGGAATGGCATAAATGGTATAGGTTATTCCAGAATGGTGAAGTAAACTTTGCATGTAAAAGAATAATGATGTAAGACTTACCTGTCTGCAAGGCAGCTTCTGCTTTACCCTGTAAAGGTTTATTTCTTCTCATTAACTGTTAGAAAGCGGAGGTAAAGGATCGGCAAACAAGATGATCTTTAAAGCTCTTTTCTTTTTAAAGTTTAATCTTAAAAGAATTTTTGCTAAATCTGGTTTGTCTCCCTTTCTACTATTCACCTTGGTCACCAGTTTATTCTTTTTTTTTTTTTTTAATTGGAATGTAGTTGATCTACAGTATGTGTGTTACTTTAGGGTGTACCACAAAGTGAATCAATTATACATATATATATCCACTCTTTTTTAGATTCTTTTCCCATATAGGCCATTATAGAGTATTGATAGAATTCCCTGTACTATACAGTAGGTCCTTATTAGTTATCTATTTTATATATAGTAGTGTGTATATGTCAATTCCAATCTCCCAATTTATCCCTTCCCCTCTTCTTACCCACTGGTTAACCATGTTTATTTTCCACATCTGTAGCTCTGTTTTTGTTTTGTAGATAAGTTCATTTGTACCCTTTTTTTAGATTCCACATATAAGCAATATCATACAGTATTTGTCTTTGTCTGACTTACTTCACTCAGTATGACAATCTCTAGGTCCATCCATGTTGTTGCAGTTAGCATTATTTCATTCTTTTTTTATGGCTGAGTAATATTCCATTGTATATATGTACCACATCTTCTTTATCCATTCCTCTGTTGATGGACATTTAGGTTGCTTCCATGTCCTGGCTATTGTAAATAGTGCTGCAGTGAACATTAGGGTGCATGTATCTTTTTGAATTATGGTTTTCTCTAGAACTACATGTAAATGAATGAAATTAGAACAACTCCCTAACACCATACACAAAAGTAAACTCAAAACGGATTAAAGACCTAAATGTAAGGCTGGATACTATAAAACTCTTAGAGGAAAACATAGGCAGAACACTTTCTGACATAAATTGCAGCAAGATCTTTTTTGATCCACCTCCTAGAGTAATAAAAATAAAAACAAACATAAACAAATGGGACCTAATTAAATTTAAAAACTTTTGCACAGCAAAGTGGAAACAAAATGAAAAGACAACCTACAGAATGGGAGAAAATATTTGCAAATAAAGCAACCGACAAGGAATTAATCTCCAAAATAAACAAATGGCTCATGCAGCTCAATATCAAAAAAAAAAAAAAAAACCCAGTCAAAAAATGGGTGGAAGATCTGAATAGACATTTCTCCACAGAAGACATACAGATGGCTAAAAAGCACATGAAAAGATGCTCAACATCACTAATTATTAGAGAAATGCAAATCAAAACTACAATGAGGTATCACCTCACACTGGTCAGAATGGCCATCATCAAAAAGTCTACAAATATGAAATGCTGGGGAGGGTGGGAGAAAAGGGAACACTCCTACACTCTTGGTGGGAATGTAAATTGGTGCAGCCATTATAGAGAACAGTATGGAGGTTCCTTTAGTTTTTATAAACTAAAAATAGAGCTGCCATATGATCCAGCAATCCTACTCATGGGCACCAGATTATTCTTTAATCTTCTCTTTATTGTGATGAAAAATAGTTTGATTTTTATTTATATTCTTTAAGAAAATACTTAAGAAATATGACTTATACTTTGATAATGAATGTCAAAGAGGTGAAACATCATGATTTTGCTTTCCTCAGCATTTACTGAGACTTTTTTTGTGGCCTACAATACTTGGTTAATTTTTGTGACTGTTCCTTACAAGTTCAAAAAGAATCTGCTAGGTTTTCTTTGTGTGCAGTTTCTGACCTATAGCTATTATTTTATCCCATTTGTCTTTTTGGTTAATATTTGCTTTATATATATTTTCTTTTTTTTTCTTCCCTTTATTTTAAATGTCTCTCTTAGACAGCATACTAATGGATCATTTTTAAAAAGAATCCAGTGTATAAATCTGCCTTTTGATGGGTAACTTAACTGATTTATATATTTATAATTACTGTTTTATTAGAACCTATTTCTGTGATTATTTTTGTGTTTATGTTTATCATAGTTTCTTTTTTTCCCTCCTTTTCTACCTTCTACTCCTGATATCTTAGAACATTTTCACTTGCCCCTTGTGTGTCTGTTTGTCTGTATCTCCCTCCCACAAATCAAACAACCACAATTGTTATCTAGAATTTTACGCTCAGATTCTTACAGATATTGTATATGATATAGCAGGTAACAAACTTTAGAATCATTTTCTCACTCTTATTTCATAAGTTATTGGATATCTTTTGGTTTACTCTGTATTGGAGTACTTTCTCTGAGAGTACTTTCAAAGAGGGCTTTGAGTGGTTGACTTTGTGAGGTATTAAATGTCTCAGGATATTGTAGTTAAACAATTTAAATATTTAAACAATTGCTTACATTTAAGCTCTTTAAGTAGTTGTTTAGTGAGCTATAAAATATTAGGTCCAAAGGCCATTTTCTCTTTAGACCTTTGACAATAATAATCCATTGTTTTCTTATTTCCATAGTTGTTGATGAGAGTCTCATTCTTCTGTTATCTTTTTTCCTCCTGGAGCTTTAACATTTTCTCTTGACTTATTTCCTAAATTGCACTGAAACATATTTAAGTTTAGATTTAATCTGAGTCGGTTCAGTTTGAGGTTTTTTCTTTGATGCTAGGAAATATTTGACAATTATTGCTTAAAATATGGTCGTCTCCCCCACCCCCTTGCTCCCTCCTACCTCATTTACTTTTTCTTTCATTCCCAGACTTCTGTTAGATGGATGTTTAAACTTCTGTTCTTTATGTATTTTAATGGTTTATTCATTTTTTTCCTATCTTTTTGTTCCTTTCTGTATCTTTTTGGAAGGATCCTTGACTTAACCACCTAGTCACTGATTGGTTCTTTTGCTATATTTCTTCTGCCACTTAACCAATCCATTGTGTTCTTTATTTCAAAGGTTATTTCTTTCATACTTAATAATTTCAGTTATTATTTATAACTACTTGGTTTTGCTTTATGTTTCCAATTTTCTTTTTTTGAGAATATTTGTTATGCTTATTTTGAGTTCTTACTATTATCTGGGCCACTGATTTTGCTTCCTTTTTATGAGGTGGCTTAGTTTGTTATATTTCTTTCAGAGTGCTTGTATTATTCACACATTTCATCGTCCCCTGTACTTCCCCTCAGGACTTCATATTCTCTTAAATAATTATAAGCTGTGTTAGTGTGATGTTGTGTATATACGTGATAGTATGGTAGAAGGACCTAGGGAGGGATGAAAACTTGGGCCATGACTTCAGAGACTTTAGATGGGGTTTAGGGAATAGGATGGGGTTGTTTCTCAGAGCTTCTAGGATTGTAGTCTGGACTCCACTACTTCCTATTGGCTTTTCTTCAAGATCAGGGGTCCCCAGCCCCTGGGTCACGGACTGGTACTGGTCTGCAGCCTGTTAGGAAGTGGGTCACACAGCAGGAGGTGAGTGGTGGGCAAGTGAGCAAAGCTTCACCTGCTGCTCCTCATCGCTCCCCATCACTTGCATTACCACCTGAACCACCCCCATCCCCCCCCCCCACACACACACACTGGTCTGTGGATAAATTGTCTTCCACGAAACCAGTCCCTGATACTGAAAAGATTGGGGACTGCTGTTCTAGATGATCTTACTCTTCAGAGGACCTCCCAGTCCTCTACCTCAGCCATTGCCCTTTTCTAGGGGCTGCCACCCTTGGGTGTAAATGCTACCAGGTATGCAGGGGGAAAGGGAAGAAAAGAGAATGCTTGGCCAACTCTTCCATACTGGTTATCATTTTTGCCTCATCTAGGTTTCTATACTGTACTTGTATATACCCATTGCCTCCTGCTTGTGCTGCTGCTTTCCTGCCCAGTGTGAGGGAGAAAGAAGGGCATATGAAGAAAGTTCTTTTCCCACGGGTTATTCTCTGTTGTGGTACAGGCCATCTCCCCCTTGCAGTGACCGTATTCACTCAGTGAGTGCTAAGCACCAGGCATCCTCTCTCTTTCCAAGGGTTTCTCAGTTAAAAATTTCTGGGATCTATTAAGTTTTTGTCTTGTTTCTGTGACATTTCTAGAGTCTGATTCCTAAATAGCCATCAAGCTCTTTTGTCTCTTCTACTCCTTTCTAAAAATGCTTTTAAGTGCGTATGCGCGCGCACGCGCGCGCACACACACACACACACACGCACACATATATGTATATGCTTAATGTCTTTCCTTAATTGGAATTATTTGTATATTTTGTTGTGTTTATTTTTACTTAGCAAGAGCTTTTAGAAACTTCCATGTCAGGACAAAACAGTAGTGATTCTTATGTAAAGTCAGAAAAAAGAGGATAATTTCTATTTAATTTAAAACCTAAGAATATAAGGCCTTCTATTTATAACCTTAATTCACTTAATGAACTTTTACTGTTGCAGTCCAAATAAATCATCTTCTTGGTAGTTTTATGCTTTTATGTCTAATTATTCTAAGTTTTATTTATAAAATGCTTAAAGATAGGGATTCAACGTACTATTCTGTCTCTCAGATTCTAATATGGTGCTTGAATCCTAATATAAAATTAATAAACTTCAATAAACAGAAGTATCTCTCTGCAGGATTTGTCAGCCTCTTTAGAAGCAGTATATGGACAGGCCACAGAAAGGACAAACTCTGAAGAAATACTGAAGAAATTTTATGACTGGAAGTGTAATAAAAGAGAGGAATTCACCAGTGTTAGAAGTGAAACAGAGGTTTCTCTACAACATCTTGTAACATGGTTTCAGAGTACCTTAGAGGTAACAAGCGCTGTTGTCTGGTGGTGTCATAGCATAAACCAGGAAATATGTTATTATTCAGTTTTCCACATATAGTTTACTTTTTTCTGTGGGGGAGAGAGATAAAAAAAGAGAAAAAATATTAAGGAGAATATGAATGAGAATGCTGGGATGGAAGAGGGAGGAATTTAAATATTTATATTCTCTGTTTAGGACATATATGAAAACAACTTCAATCAAGTTACAGGTGTAAGATAATATCAGTGGAGTTTATTACAAGTGTAGTGTATATTTTATAGCTGTAGTGTAGAGATAAGGGTATGTGCTTTAGAGCTCTCTTTAGTACAGCTCTCTTTTAGTAGAGTTTTGCTCTTTTTGTTTTCTTTTTTAACAAGACGTGTTTTAACATTTGTTGGCTAACTTGTCATGATTAAAATGTTGTTTGGCAGTGTGGTCTTAAATATCTTAAAGATACCCAAAATAAATGGGAAATATTAGTCTCAGTTGATATTAGACATTATAAAAGATGTCTTGTATGTCTTTTTGTTTTTGTTTATTTAGTTCTTAATTATTATTGTGAAAACACCATGTAATTTTCTGGAAGGCTTGGAGGCATATGGTTTTGTATGATGTACTCAGAACCCTAATTAAATTTTGGCCTAACTTTGTTATTGATTCTCTGTTCTTCTGTCTTCTTTACAACCTCCTGAGCAAGGGCAAAGACACCTATGGTCTCATTTATCTCTCTGTGTAAATGGTTTCCAAATATGCATTTCTAGCTTTGTTTTGGAAAAAAAAAATCTTTAATCTCCAGCTAATTGTAGAACTCTTCCTATTTGGTACTTTCTTATGGATACATTAATGTAACTAAGCTATTTCTGTGTCTTTTGCTATTCATCATACTTGTCTCTCTTTAGGTTATAATTATCTATTATCCTTTTCTTTCATTTCCGTTGCTTTTTTCCAAATCTAGACCTCCATAATCACAAATCTGAACCTCTGAAAGCAGAGTGACTGCTTATGACCTTTATGTTCTGGATTACAATTTGAGCCCCCATTTTTATTCTATTTAACACCTTGTTATAAAGTCTGTTTCCTGATAGAAAGTATCTTAGTTTTCCTAATGAGATGGAAACTATCAGGGTTTAGTTTTTAACTTTTACTCTTCAGATGCCTTAACGCTAGTGGGTCATCAAGTACCAGGCATAATCATGCCCCTTCCTTATATAAAGGCTGATATTGTCTGCCCACTACATGTCAGATTTAAACTTGCTACCTGAGCAATCAAGGTTCTTTACCAGGTTTTAGTCCGACTGCCTCTTCTACTATTCCCCCAAAACAGCTTGGTCTTGTCCCTGTTTTTTCTCATACTTTTTCTCTGTATTGTCCTCTCATTTCTCTTAACTGCTAATTACCTCAACAAAAATCTGTGTTTTCTTTAGGCATATGAGGTGTGTATACCTTTCTTTTCTGGTGCATAAGTTTTATGACGGTAGTACTTTATATCTCTTGTGTTTATTTCCCCCTCGTTGCCCAATACAGAGATTAATGCTCTGCTCCAGGTTAATGACACAATACTAATTGAGATAATTAAGTGAGATACTTCATGTTTTTATTTTTGCAAATGAGGCCTTTGATCTGTCTGTGGAAGAATCACTGACTTCTGAAGACACAATTGGTAGTATTGATGAAATCCTAGAGAAGACTGAGTCAGGTGTCTGCAAAGAGCTGGAGATATCTCTGATTGTGAGTAATGATATTCTTTATTATTGCTTCCTTTGAAACAAAGTATTTACTCTTACTAGCTAGAGAGTGTGAAGACTGGTCTTAGCTTTCCTTGTAAAGGCCTACTTGAAATAATAATACTGTCAAGTACTAATACAAACACAACGCTGAGCCTTATTCTTCCACAGGGTGGTATTTTGATTTTAGTAGGATATTTCACATTAAAAAAAAAAAATCTAATGTTTAATTCCAGGAAAACAACTCTCAATCTGAGCATATCAGCTTTCTGTAGAACTTGATTTTTAAATCCATCATACCTAATGACTATAAGATGACTTATCTTTTTTTTTTTTTTTTGAGAGTTTGTGAAAACTTGAAATAAAATCTGAGAGAGCTCTTGGAAGTGGATACACAAGTTTGATTTGTACCTCCCTTTCCCTTCTGTGCCTATTCTTTTTTTTTTTCAAGTTCAATCATCTGTTTTTATACACATATCCCCGTATTCCCTCCCTCCATCGACTCCCCCCCCACCTCGAGTACCCCCCCACCCTCCCCGTCCCAGTCCTCTAAGGCATCTTCCATCCTCGGGTTGAACTCCCTTTGTTATATAACAACTTCCCACTGGCTATCTGTTTTACAGTTGGTAGTATATGTACGTCTGTGCTACTCTCTCGCTTCCTCTCAGCTTCCCCTTCACCCCCCGCCCCCCATGTATCTATTCTTTTGTGCTGTGTAAAGTTAAAAATTAGTGTATTTTGTAATGTTAATATTAGTCACTGGAACTCTTAACCAGTTTTTCAGGCTGCTTACCAAAGTCTCATTGATTATGTTCTTTATTTTGCTTGTTTCTCTTTACCTTTTGTGATTTTATAAAGACTGACATTAAAAAATATGCATTACTGTATTTCCCTATTTTCAAGTTGTCCTTATTTAGATGGTTTTGTCAGACTTGATTTTAGAAGTGGTTGTTAACAGATATCTAAAAATAAAGTGTTGAAGTTCTATGTATTATTTAGTTCTTATATTTAGCATAGTAGTATCCCTGATTTCCTTTAACTCTCTACTTCAGACAGCTTTAATAGTGTTATGGGAATAAAATTTCCCATGTGAACATCTTTGATATCGATCTCTCCTTTCCCTGGAAAAAGATCTATGTTTTAGGAATATTTTGAAGTAGATATAGAAATTTGTTAAATCTGTCATTTTAAAGTGTATCCATTGTTATTGAAGGTTTTAACTATTTTGTACTCCTCTGTGTATAATTCTATGTGTGTGGTTTCATTTAGGAGCAAGATGATTCAGACAAGGAGATCATTTTAAATACATATAGTCAAGTACTACAAAAGATCCGTTCAGAGGAAGGGCTGATTGCCACAGTACAATCCAAGTACAAGGACAGTGTTGAGGTTGGATTATGCTTTATATTATTGGCTTTATATAGTGATGCTTTGAAATTTTTAATATTTAAACTTTTCTCAAGTAGTTTAATACCCAATGTGTAGATAAAGTATTTACTATTGCTAGAAAAACACTATAGCCATTGTTAGCTGGTATATGATTAAATTCATCCTATAGTGGAAATGCCGATTTCACTGATATAAATATATTGAGATTTTTTATTGTCTTAAATCTTTGCTTTTCTTATGTCCTTTAAAACATAACTTTTATCATTTTCTTTCTGCCTATACAAGTTTAGAGTAGAAAATTTTCTATATACAGAAAGATAAGAAGAAATAAAAATTTTGATTATAATCCTTTTAGCTTAGTCCACTTAGTCCCCTGTCCCCAGTGCTAATTTCAGAGTATTTCCCTTTTGAATGGTAACTTATGTGTATGTATGAAGTGTATGCATTGCATCATTTTGTAAACTGTTTTGAAAATGTTTCCTTCATTTAATAGTATATGGTGAACATTTTCCCCTGTGATTAATAATTCTTGTATGCTGTCATTTTGAGTGACTAAAACATCATTTCTCGCATAGATGTACAATGTTATTTAACCTTTCATCTGTTAGATGTTAAGGTTACTTCCTTTTTTTTAAAAAACCATAAATAACACTGTACATAATCTTTGTACATAATTTTGTGTGTATATTTCCTCATAGTCCTAAAAGTTAATTACTAAGTCAAAAGGAATGAACATTCTTAAAACTTGAAACGTATTGTCAAACTACTTTTGAGAAAGGTAATTTCAATTTATATCCTCACTAGAAATTCAATTTGCATTTTCTTTAGCAAAATGTATCTCACTGTACATCTAAGCTTGAAATATTTTTTACCTTTGCTTCTTTGATTGCTAGAATAATATTCTTCTAAATAAATATGTGGATAATTGAGAAATCAGTGGGTAGAATTGTCTTGTTGAAAATTGTAGAGTTTCTTATTTCAGTCTGAACTCAGTAAATACTAGTTGAATCTTAATAGAGAATGAGTGGTCAGAAAGCAATCATTCAATAAATATTGTTGTCTCTGTGTTGAAAATATAACAACTCTTTCTCTCACTTAGTTTAAGAAACAGATTATTGAATGTTTAAATAAGACCCCCAATGTGGATCACTTGCTGTCCATTAAAAAGACACTGAAAAGCTTAAAGGCTCGACTGAGATGGAAATTGGTTGAAAAGAATAATTTGGAAGAAGTAAGGAAACAACTGATTCTTACTGAACTCTCTGTGTACTTCATTTTATTTATTCATAGAAGTAATGCATAAATATACTTTAAAAATATTCACATTTTGTTTTATATATTTTATCTTTTTTCCCTCTGGGTTAATAAAATTACTATATTCATAGGGTAAACATTTTCTCATGTCATGAAATTTTTTTAAAAACATTTTACATGGTTGCCTTGGTTATTAGTAAAATAAGCATTTTTGAATAATTAAAAAAACTTTTGGACTGTTATAATAATGTCTATTAAAAACAAGCCTGCTGCATGCTGTGAGGTGACAGGGTGCTCCCCCAAAGGTAGAATTTTGTCATAAAAATCAGGATGTCTTTTGTTAGCTCTCTTTTTAATGGCTGGACATACTATTTTTTGCAAATAGTTTAAGTTGTTTTCATATTATAATAGAACTGAAAGAATTAGGACACTTTAAACTGGACTAAACCTCCTTCTTGAGGCTTGAAACTGTGAATAAACTGGCATTCTTTGTTCCCTTGAACAAAGAATTTCCTTGTCAAAAGGATTTATATTACATCTTAAGCATTTAAGCATGGAGTGAAACTAATTTAATAGCTTAAGATTTTTCTAGTTTTATCCTACTCTGGGCTGTGGGGAATGGGGTCTTTTTTAGTTTTAATTTTTTAACTTTTATAGCAACATATCTAACTTTAAAAATATGTACCTTTTAAGGAGGCTTATTTATTTGAGTTTTATGGAGTCTTTGTGAGTCCTACATTGTTTTTCTTCTAGTAGACATGCCACATGTTTACTGATTTTTTAAAAAATCAAATTTTACATAGAAAAAGGTTTTCTACAGCAAATTAATTCCTTTTTGTAGGTTTTGGAAAAGTCAGGGTTAGAATAAACTAATAAATATTAATTCGACGAGTGTTATGAGAGACTGTTATGTGCTAGGTATAGAAGAATACATAGAAATCACACAGAGTGGTTTGCTGTAGAAATTGCATCAGTTCTTACTAGGAAAACTTGTTTTAAGTCTGCTTTTATAAGCCTGTAAGGTCACTTTTTTCTTTTTGATTGAAGTCTGATGACCATGATGGATCTGAGATTGAGAAAATAAAACAAGAAATAACTCAATTGCGGAATAGTGTCTTTCAGGAAATTTATCATGAGCAGGAGGAATATGTAAGTATTTGATTCTTTGAAATTTTGAGTTAGTTTTTACTCTAAAAATTGAATTCAAATATCCATTTTTATGGACTATAATCAAAAGGCTAGAGATTATATTGGCATAGTTAAGTTGGTATAGTAATGTTTATGTGAGTTTAGAAATTAATTTCTGATGACAAAATAATTCATAACCATTGTACTACATGTGAAAATTACAGAAAAGTATAAAGAAGAAAATTTGTAACTTTCTCACTCAGTGGTAACAGTTGTATAATCATATTTGACTTTTGACTTAACTTCCTTTTAGTCTTATTTCTGCTTGTTTTTCCAAGATTTGAGATGTACACAGTTTTGCATACTGCTTTTCTGTTTAACAGAAAGCCTAAAGATTTTTTCCTTTATTAAAATCTATATGAATGTTATTTTAGCTTAAAACTGCAGTGAAAACATTAATAGGGCACCATAATTTGGTTGAAGAATATAGCAAAATAAAGCTATTGGGTTGGGGGAAAGTCTGCCACTAATGTTTGTGACTTTGGAAGAGTCAGTCAGCATATTTTGTCTTTAAAATGGAAAGAATATTGTACTTTATGTTTCAAGGATGTTATGGGAAAGAAGTAAGATAAGAAACAGTGCTCTGAAAAAAAAATACTATGAAAATAATAGTCATTTTAAGTGTTATGCATTATTTAGCAAACTTATCTGACTATGTACTTCATTATTCACCTTATGAACCTTGGATAAAATAGCTGTCTCCCAGGAACTTGATAAGTATCTAGAAGTTTTACTGAATAAACATGTGATAAGTAACTTTTCTAAGGATTCTCAATTTATACATTTGCGTCAAAGTAGCTTTTGTAGAGCTACATGTCTGTTTTTTCTTTCAAGGCTTTTATGATTTTTTTCTTCCTAAAATGAAATAGCAGTTATGTTAAAATGTTACTGTGTTCTTCATATTTTGAGAAATTGATAATTTTATGATTCAAATAGGTTTTTCATCATGGTTTTTCATTTTAGCTTGGAAGTATGAACTTTGACCTTAGGCAAGATTTTGTGCCTGTGTATATGTATACTAAGCTTAAAATTGGTAATTAAGTTTTTATTCTGTCAGATGATAATTTAGATCCAAATGACTCTTGGTTTTCATTTAATGTTTCTTGTAGTGGAAGGCAAAATCACTGAATATATATTTTATGAGGCTATATATATTATTAGGTTATATATCGTGTTAGATATACAGAAAGGGAGATACCAACATGTCACAATTGATCTATAATAAAAAAAAGCTATTTTTTAAATTTAGGAGAAGCTGTATAGCTTGGTACAGAAATGGTTCCCTGAGCTTCCTCTACTTCATCCTGAAATAGGATTACTTAAGTACATGGTAAGCTTTGTTTCCCCTGAGAATTACTACTCTGCAGAGAGTGTAGAAAAGTGATGACATTAAAATTATGTGTCAGTGTTAAATTTATAATATCCTTACTGTATAAAAATGTTCCTGGTGAATGGTTTTTAGGTATTGCTAGAACTTTTCTCAAGACTGTCTAATATTTGCATACTATAATTTTAATTTTTATGTTAATTTGCATGTTTTTTTTCATTTTGTTTTCTCTTTTCCTTATACCCACTCAATACATTGCATGGCGCTTACTTGAATTACAGGTGTTTATTTTTTGAAGTGATGAAGCAGTTTCAGCTGTTGTTCCAAGAGTTAGACTAAAAACAGGACACTGATAGTCATGAGAAATTTAAACAGAATTTATCTTTTAAGTTAAAGCAGGTGGGTTTCAAAGCCTGAGAGATCAGTGTGTTAGAAGGACTCTGTGGAGCAGGATTGGTAAACTTTTGGCTCTCAGAGCAGAATCTGTTAGCCCTGTGTTTTATATTGTCTGCTAGGAATGAGGGACTAGATGAGATGTTTATTCTTTAAGATTGTCATTAAATCCATGATAATGGCTTAAATATAGTACATAAAAGAATGTTCACATAGACTTGTGAACTCATACATATGTAAGATTAATAAGTCCCGTAAATTGTTAAAGCAATTACTGTATAATCTTTTCAGAATAAACTTTACAATAATTTGGGATTTTCCTTGTAATTATTTAACTCCTGCTTAGTGACTATCTCTTGTAGGATGGGTGAGTGAATATGTGGTGATGTAGAGGACTTGAAAATTAATTTAAAAAATATGCTAATCTGTTTTATTGTGGAAGATTATAAAAGGTTTGAATCGTGACTTATGGATGCCTTTAATTATTTTAAGATGTTTTCCTGTGATGTATCCTTAGGAAACCCCTGTAGGTTGATTATATATTGTGGATTACTTAAATATGCTGACAACATTTAAAAAAAAACAAACCAGAAAATAATTTCACAACCCCTCTTACTAACACTATATCACAGTAAAACTCAGCTTGATTTAAAATGTTGATAGTCATGTTTTAGTGCAAAAAATTATTCCTTTTAAAAAGTAGCAGAAATGTCTAGTTAGAATTAAATTATTTAAAAGCTGTTTCCACTTTTGAGGATTCCACTTCAAACAGAGGCAGGGGTGTTAGAGTTCCATAGTAGTCATAATTTTTAGACTTCTCATTCCCATTCTACAATCTTCTGTTTATTTGTTATCATTTTAATATTTTTTAGGAAACACATAAAGTTTTCCAAGTAAACATCAGGGTTCCTTGGAAGCATGTCTGATTCATCCCAGTCATCTTCAGCATCTGTTAGAGAGCTGTAGCAATGATTAAATGTATGGTCATTACATTTTGGGTGGCAGTTCAAGAGCCAGGAAATAGAAAAAATATGAAACTTTAAATATTTTTATGTATTGGGGTCTCCAGCAGGGTTGATGTCCAGTCCATCTAATGGTATATAACTAATTTCATCGAGTATTTAAAAGTGCTGGGATTGTTTGGATTCTTCAACTGTAATAAAAACTTGTGCCTAGAACTCTGGTGGTCTTCTAACAATGAGCTTGGAAAGGGATCTTCTTGATGCTGAACCCATGAAGGAACTTAGCAGCAAGCGTCCTTTACTGTCTTCTGAGGTTAATGGGCAGATAATTCTTTTAAAGGTAAGTTTAAGTTCTTTGGACTTGTGGGAGATTCAGAAGTATAAACGGGAGTGATGGTGGTGCTTTCAGGAAAGTAAAGACCCACTCCTTACTTTCTAAATTATATGAATTGACTGTTATGATGATTATGCTTCCAGTATGGTTGCCGGAACTTATTTTGAATTTAAAGTTTCCCTCATTTCCCTAAATAATGTATGTCTATAACAGGATATACTTGCTTTCCTTTTTTCTGGTGAACTTATCTTACAACATTCTAGCCAAGAGCCTTTTAAAATTCTTATTTTTCTTACATCTCTCTTTGAAATCTCAACTGTTTTGCCAAAACAGTGTTCTATTCTTTGATTTCTTCTCTTCATTGACCTAGAGAACTGTTAATCATGATAGTAGGATGATTACTTTGGCTTTAATGAGTACATAATGTAGAATGTATATTAAGCTACTGGTAGAATTGTTCTTTTCTTTCTAAATTACATCATTTAAAGCAGATAGGAAAAGTACTTATACAATTAAAAAATAAACTTAGATATATTTTAATTTGTATAAAAATCTAATTTGTTGGAATGATATATAATTAGAGTGAGATTTTTAATCTTGTAATTACCAATGTGTCTTTTTTTTGGTACAAGGGCTATTCTGTGGATGTTGACACAGAAGCCAGGGTAATTGAGAGAGCAGCTGCCTATCACAGAGCTTGGAGAGAAGCTAAAGAAGAGTCTGGGTTGCTGCCGTTGATATTCCTATTTTTCTGTAAGGTAAAGTTTTTATGCTAATCTCTTGCATAAAACATTTTATTTAAAATATGTTTTAGTTCCAAGCTTTAGAGAAGTAATTAATTCCTTTTAATTTTTTAAAAATTGAAGTATATAGTTGGTTTACAATATTGTGTTAGTTTCAGGTGTACAGTGTAGTGATTCAGTATTTTTGCAGATTGTATTCCTTTACAAGATAATGAGTATGATTCCCTGTGCTACACAACAAATCCTTGTTGCTTATCTATTTTATATATAATAGTTTGTATTTGTTATTCCCCTACCCCTAATTTGTCCTTCCTACTTTCCCTCTCCCCTTTGGTAACCACAAGTTTGTCTTCTGTGTCTGTGAGTCTGTTTCTGTTTTGTATATACATTCATTTGTATTATTTCATAGATTATACATATAAGTGATTTCATATAGTATTTGTCTTTCTCTGACTTTTTTCACTAAGTATAATATACTCTATCCATGTTGCTGCAAATGGCAGTATTTCATTCTTTTAAACGGCTGATATCCCATTGTATGTCTATACCACATCTTCTTAATCCAGTCATCTGTTAATGGACTTTTGGTTTGCTTCCATGTCTTGGCTATTGTAAATAGTACTGTTACGAACATTGGGGTGCATGTATCTTTTAGTATAAGGTTTTTTGTTTTTTCCAGTATATACTAGGAGTGGAATTGCTGGATCATATGGTGGTTCTATTTTTAGTTTTTTAAGGAACCTCCATATTGCTTTCCATTGTGGCTACATCAGTTTACATTCCTACCAACAGTGTGAGGGCTCCCTTTTCTTCACATCTTCTCCAAAATTTGTTATTTGTAGATTTTTTAAAAATTTATTTGTTGGCTGTGTAGTGTCTTCATTGCCGCCCATGGGCTTTCTCTAGTTGCGGAGAGCGGCAAGTGGGGGCTACTCTTCATTGTGGTGCACAGGCTTCTCATTGCAGTGGCTTCGCTTGGTTGTGGAGCACGGACTCCAGGCACTCAGGCTTCAGTAGTTGCAGCACATGGGCTCAATAGTTGTGGCTCATGGGCTCTAGAGTGCAGCAGGCTCAACAGTTGTGGCACATGGGCTTAGTTGCTCTGTGGCATGTGGTATCTTCCTGGGGCAGGACTCCAACCTATGTCCCCTGCGTTGACAGGTGGATTCTTAACCACTGCACTACCTAGGAAGTCCCTATTTGTAGATTTTTTGATGATAGCTGTTTTAACAGGTATGAGGTGATATCTCATTGTGATTTTGATTTGCATGTCTCTAATAACTAGTGATACTGAACATCTTTTCATGTACCTCTTAGCCATGTGTATGTCTTCTTTGGAAAAGTATCTATTCAAGTCTTCTGCCCATTTTTTGATTGTTTGGTTCTTTTGATATTGAGTTGTATAAGCTGCTTATATATTTTGGATATTAACCTCTTATTACTCATGTCATTTGCGAATATTTTCTCCCATTCTGTAAGTTGTCTTCATTTTGTTGATAGTTTCCTTTGCTGTGAAAAAGCTTTTAAGTTTAATTAGATAGTCTTTTCAGCAAGTGGTGCTGGGCATGTAAGATGAAATTAGAGCATTCCCTCATACCATATATAAAAATAAACTCAACAGAGTTTAAAGACCTAAATGTAAGACATGAAACCATAGAACTCCTAGAAGAGAACATAAAAGAAACACTCTTTGACATAAATCGAAGCAGTATTTTCTTGTATCAGTCTCCCAAGGTAAAAGAAATAAAAGCAAAAATAAACAAACAGGTCCTAATTGAACTTAAAAGCTTTTGCACAGCACAGAAGCAATTCTTTCTGGAAAAGTTGTTTTGTACAATCATTGTGTACTAAAAATATATTGAAGAATTTTTCACTTAGATTCTCTTTCTTTGTTTTACTTCTCAGTCTGATCCTATGGCTTATCTGATGGTCCCATACTATCCTAGGGCAAACCTGAGTGCTATTCAGTCCAGCATGCCTCTAACTTTAGAAGTAAGTAAAAAGCATTATTTCCATGGATGTATTAAATGAGAAAAAAAAAACACCTAAAGTTTGTTGAGAATATACTACATACTTTATACAGTGTACAATTTTGATTCATATTATTCTATTTAATTGTCACAGCAGCCCTCTGAGAGAGTTATCCCATTTATATACATATTAGAAAAATGAGGCTCACAGAAATTAAAGTGACTTGCACAGGGTGCCTTATCCAGAGGCTGAGTTGGAACTTGGAGTTGGGTCTTTTTGGCACCAAAGCCTATCCTTATAACTATTAAGCTGTGTTGTATGTAAATTGTGTAGTATAACACTTGGTATTATAAGTCTTAAGCAAACAGTAGCTTTAATTTCTGTTGTAAATTTGAATTAGTAATAACAGTAAAGGATGCCCATTTTCTTCCTACCCAGCAACACTATTTCAGTCTCTTTTTCTTTTCTGGATGCTTTATGCTCATTTTTTGTAATACAAGTCTTCTTAGAGATTGTAGTCTCTAAGTCATATATGTATATATGATATTACCAGTTATATAATTAGGACTTCTGGCCGTTAATTCTTTCTCTATGTTGTATTCTTTTTAAAGGTTAATTTGGAGGAAGCTTTGTCACTAAAAGTCTTTTAATTAGAGAAAAGTTTTAGCTATTAAAATGATTTGTCTACTTCCTGACTTGTTTTGTGTGTACTTATTTGTAGGAAGCTTTAAAGGTCATGAAAGGTGTTGCCCAGGGCCTGCATACATTGCACAAGGCTGACATAATTCATGGATCACTTCATCAGAACAATGTATTTGCTTTAAACCGTCAACATGGAATTGTTGGAGATTTTGACTTTACCAAATCTGTGGTAAAATAAAGTAGTTTTATAAATAAGTTCTAGACTTCATTTAGTATTATTAGGCAGTAGTTAAGCACTTTTACATTGTCTGGTAATTTATTATGAGATCTTTGCCTTCAGTTAAGGTGTGTCATGTAAGCAATTATCTGTTATCAACTAGGTGCTGGAACAAGAGTTTCTAAAGTTGTGCATTATATTTTTTAACCATAAGTCTTAGGAGCAAGCTGAAGTCACTGTCAGTGGTGATAACAACATTAGCATTAATTATTTTATCATCAAGAAACATTTAATTGCTGGAAGTACACAAGGAAAACTAGGTGGCCATCTCCTGTTTCCCTGTCTACTGGTGCTTTCCCCCTCAATAGATTAAATTTAGATATACATACTTTGCTATTTTTCAAGTAATGGGCATTTTTAGAAACTTGGCAACGTTGGACTTTTCCATGTAATTCGAGTGCTAGTTTGATGACATTGGCTGTTAATTTGGTGTTATACTACCTCAGAAGAGGCAGTTGTAGGAATAACAAACAGACAATTAAAGAGCATATGTGATCTTTTTTTTTCTTTTTGATAGAATGGGCAGTTTCAAAATATACACAATCATGAGGGAGTTAGTGTATATTTTGTTATTTTAACAAATTCTTATATAACTTGTATAATAATTTAATAAAAATTATTTAACAAATTAAAGTTATTTAATAAATAATTAAAATAATTAACAAATTATTTTAACAAATTAATTAAATTTTAAATTTAATAAAACATGTAGCTTTATTGAAATATAATTCACATACCATAATGTGTACAATTCAGTACTAATTTTAATGTCGTCACAAAGTTCTGTATCAATCACCACTGTTTAATTCCAGAACATTTTTATCACCCTCAAAAAGAAGCCCCACAAAGAAGACATACAGATGGCCAGCAAACACATGAAAAGATGCTCAACATCACTAATCATCAGAGAAATGCAAGTCAAAGCCACAATGAGCTATCACCTCACACCGATCAGAATGGCCATCATCAAAAAATCTAGAAACAACAAATGTTGGAGAGGGTGTGGAGAAAAGGGAACTCTCCTGCACTGTTGGTGAGAATGTAAGTTGGTACAGCCACTATGGAAAACAATTTGGAGGTTCCTTAAAAAACTACAAATAGAACTACCATATAATCCAGTAATCCCACTACTGGGCATATACCCAAAGAAAACCATCATCCCAAAAGAAACATGTACCATAATGTTTATTGCAGCACTATTTACAATAGCCAGGACATGGAAGCAACCGAAATGCCCATCAACAAATGAATGGATACAGAAGATGTGGCATATGTATACAATGGAATATTACTCAGCTCTAAAAAGGGATGAGATGGAGCTATATGTAATGAGGTGGATAGACCTAGAGTCTGTCATACAGAGTGAAGTAAGCCAGAAAGAGAAAAACAAATACTGTATGCTAACGCATATTTATGGAATCTAAAAAAAAAATGGTACTGATGAACCCTGTGATAGGGCAAGAATAAGGATGCAGTTGCAGAGAATGGACTGGAGGACACGAGGCTGGGGGGGGCGGGGGGTGAAGGGGAAGCTGGGACTAAGTGAGAGAGTAGCATAGACATATATATACTACCAAATGTAGAATAGATAGCTAGTGGGAAGTTGCTGTATAACAAAGGGAGATCAACTCGATGGTGGATGATGCCTTAGAGGGCCAGGACGGGGAGGGTGGGGGGGAGTCGAGGGAGGGAGGGAGGGAATACAGGGATATATGTATAAATACAGTTGATTGACTTTGGTGTACCTCAAAAACTGGTACAAGAGTGTAAAGCAATTATATTCCAAAAAAAAAAGAAACCCCATACTGATTTGCAGTCACTCCCCCTTTCTTTCTCTGCTCAGCCTCTTGGAAACCACTAATCCATTTTCTGTCCCTATGAATTTGCCTGTTCTGGACATTTCCTATAAATTGAATCATATGTGACCTTTAGTGATTGACTTATTTCACTCTGCATAATGTTTTCGAGGTTCATCCATGTTATAGCATGTGTCTGAACTTCATTCCTTTTTAAAAATGTCCAAATCATATTCTGTTGTATGGATATATACCATATTTTGTTTTTACATTCATCAATTTGTGGGCATTTGGGTTTCCACTTTTTGATTATTATGAATAATGTTGCTGTGAACATCATTATACAAGTTTTTGTGTGGAGATATGTTTTATTGGGAATGGAATTGTTGGGCTATATGGTAGCTGTTCTGTGTTTCACTTTTTAAGGAACAAAACTATTTTCCAAAGTGGCTGCACTGTTTTACATTCTCATCAGTGATGTATGAGGATTCCAATTTCTCAACATCTTTTCCAATATTTTATTGTCTGAGGAGTTCTCTTTGACTAGTAAAATTCATAATTTTTTTAAGAGATTTTTTTATGTGGACCATTTTTAAAAAGTCATTATTGAATTTGTTACAGTTATTGTTTCTGTTTTATGTTTTGGTTTTTTGGCCACGAGGCATGTGGAATCTTAGTTCCCTGACCAGGGATCAAACCCACACCTCTTGCATTGGATGGCAAAATCTTAACCACTGGAACGCGAGGGAAGTCCCCATAATGCTTTATATATTGTTCATCTGCAAGTCATAGGATAATGTCACCTGTCTGTATACAGTTTCAGTGGTTTTCATATGGTACCTCAAAAAGATGAGAAAATAAAAATGTAAAACTATAGTGAAATCCTGAATTATAGAGGATTTATAAAAGTAGATTTGCTGAAATGTGTATTTTATATTTATTTATTTGAAAATTGGGGTAGCATCTTAAGAAAAATAACTAAACTGAGTTTTAAAAAGTTCTCAGTTCTTAGGGATCCCAGTTAGTTTACCTTTTGAGCATGCCATTTGCACAACTATAGATATGATTTCAAGGTATTCTTCCTGTTTTATACTGATTTATCGGCTGTTATTATCCAGTAAAACATTGTTTTTAATCTCTATTTAAAATTATTTACTTAGAAATATTGATTAAACTCACTTTTTGCTCCATTTTTCACCCTACTCTCAGATTGAAGTACTAACCAAGAAGAGTAATTTGAAAAGTAGTCTAGTCAAGAGCATTGCTTTTCAGGCTTTACACTTGTTAAAATGCAATTTTTAGAAATTGAGGTAAAATTAGTAAATGACATTATGTGTTTCAGGTATACATAGAATGCAGATTTTTATTCAGAATTTCTGGGATGGAGATTTGTATTTCTAACAAGCTCCCAGGTGATACTGTATCTGCTGGTCTTTGGACCACAGTCTGAGAAGCAAGGATAATGATGGTAGTGATATGTACTAGGTAATTATTGTGCTGATCACCTTTAACTTTACAGTAACTCTGTAAAGTAGTTACAAATTAATTAATTTCCTTTTTACAAATTAATCAATTTAGGCTGAAAGTGGTTAAAACCCAAGATCACATAGCAAATAAATGGCAGAGTGGGATTTGCAGTCAAGGTTTATCTGAATCCTGGGTTCATGTACTTGTTATTCATCATCCTTTGACACACTGGAAATGGTATACTTAGAAAATGGTCGGTAAGGAAGTACTTTGTAGACTTGTGGTTTTTAAAAGTTATTTAGAATTTTCATAATTAGAAAATAGCACTGCCTCTTGCCCTTATGAAATGTATTTTTTTAAAAAAGAGTACCAAATTCTTAAAGAATCACTGGTTCTTAATTTTTAATCTGCTGGAGTCTACAGTGTGAAATGTAACCATGGTCTCACTGTTAATTTCATGAGACTGATTTTAAGAACAATTTATAATAGTGGGAATTAGGTAAAAATATTTGAAAGCAAGAGAGAATAAAATATTTCAAATGAATATTGTGTTAATTACATACAGATTACTTCACAGAAAGCCGCCTCAAGTGTGTTGCCTTTAAAATATTTAACTTAACTGTTTTTATAGAGTCAGCGAGCCTCAGTGAACATGATGGTTGGTGACTTGAGTTTGCTGTCACCTGAATTGAAAATGGGAAAACCTGTTTCTCCAAGTTCTGACTTATATGCTTATGGCTGTCTTTTATTGTGGGTAGGTTACTTTTTAAATTTAAACAGATCAAACATTTATTTATATCTATTTCAGTATAGAGAGTGATGATTTGAAGTGGCTTTCCTCAGTATATTATTCTGAATAAAAAATAGTGGTAGATTTTTAGTAGAAAAAAATTTCTTCCCAGCTGTTTTTAAAATTTTGTCATAAACTGTTGCTATACAGTTGATCTTTGAACAACATGGATTTGAACTGTGTGGGTCCACTTAAGCGCAGTTTCATTTTCAGTAGTAAATACTGTAGTACTATGTCATCCGTGGTTGCGTGGATACAGAGGAACCATGATATGGAGGGCCAACTGTGAATTATATATAGGTTTTCAACTGTGCCAAGCATCAGTACCTCTAACCTCCATGTTGTTCGAGAGTCAGTTGTACTTCTTATCACCTGTTGTGTACTTTCTAAAAATTGGCTTGATGTATGTTTTACATATCATGCTATTGTCTTAGTTTTATTGAAGTCAAGATTAACATTGAAGATGGTTTTGTCCTGTATTAATCTGGAAGTAATTCATGCATATATGGAAAATAAATATTAAATGATATTAAGTGAGCCTTGAGTAAGTATTCCTGCTTTGAGTATAAACCAGATAGCTATTTCTAATCCATGGTTTAAACCCATTCTTCCTGTGAAATATGAGGGGTTAAGTGTTAACAAGGAAAGGATGTCTGTTCTCACTTCTTTTGTTTAACATCATACTAGAGATTCTAGCCCAGGGGTCAGGAAAGTTTTCTATAAACAGCCGGATGGTAAATACTCCAGGCTTTGTGGGACATATGGTTTCTGCTGCTTTAGCGTGAAATCAGCTATAGACAGTACATAAATAAATTAGTGTCTCTGTTGCAGTAAAACTTTATTTATAGATATTGAAATTTGAATTTCATGTAATTTTCATTTGTCATGAAATAGTATTCTTTGATTTTCTTTTAAACATTTAAAAATGTGGAAACCATTCTTGGCTTGCAGTGGGATGGATTTGGCATGCAGGCTGTAGTTTGCTAATCCTGGTTCTAGCCAGTCAGATAACAAAAAGAAATAAAAGGCATACAGTTTGAAAATGAAGAAGTAAAGCTGTCTTTGTTTGAGGATGACATGATTAGTTATGTAGAAAATCTTTGTGAATGTTATGTACATAAGTGCTACTAAAACTAATAAGTTTAGCAAGGTTGCAGGATACAAAGTCAGTATAATAGTTGTGTTTCTGTGTACTGGGAAATTGAAATTAGAAAGTTATTTACAGAAGTATAAAAAACATGGAATTTTTAGAGATAAATTTGACAAAAGATTTGCAAGATCTGTACACTGAAAACTACAAAAATATTGTTGAGAGAAATTAAAGAGGGTGTAAATAAATGGAGTGATGCGCCATGCTCATGGACTGGAAGAATCAGTATTATATGGATGTGAGCGCTTCTCAAATTGGTCTATAACTTTGATACAATTTCAACAAAACTGCTCCTAGGCTTTTTTTTTTTTGACAGTAATTGACTATCAGATTCTATAGTTTATATGAAAATACGTGGGATCTGGGATAGCTAAAACAATTTTGAAAAAGAATACAAGTGAAAGACATTAACTGATTTTAAGCCAATAAAATTACAGTAAATCCAGACAGTGTGATATTCCTGTAAAATTAGACATAAAAATCAATGGAAGAGAATAGGGACAGTAGAAATAGACCCACTCATATATGGTCAATTGATTTTTGACAAAAGTGCCAGAACAATTCTGTGAGGGAAAGGATAGTCTTCAACAAATGGTATTTTAACAATTGGATATCTGTACATAAAAAATAAACTTTGACTCATTCCTTGCACAATGTATAAAAATTAACTCTAAATATATATTAGACCTAAATGTAAATAAAGCCTAAGTGTTTAAAAGTCAGGAATAAAACATAGGAGAAAATCTTATTGACTTTGAGTTTGGCAAAGATTTCTTGTAACAAGACACAAAAAACATCAAGTATAAATAAAAAAATAACTTGGATTTCATTAAAATTCAAAATTTTGCTCTTCACAAGACACTATTACAAAAATGAAAGGCAAGTCATACACGAACTGGGAGAAAATATTTGCAAAATATATATCTGACAAAAGACTTGTATCCAGCTTACAAAGAACTCTTACAACTCAGTAATAGCTCAAAAATGGGCAAAATATTTAAATAGGCACTTAACCAAATAAAATGTCCAGATGGTAAATGAACATGTGAAAAGATACTCTCAATATCATTAGTCATTAGAGAAATGCAAGTTAAAAGCAAAATGATATAATACCACACACCCACTATAATGTCTAAAATTAAAAATACTGACCATACCAAGTGTTGGCTAAGATGTATAGCAAACAGAACTCTCATATGTTGTGGAGGGGAATGTAAATGGAACAACCACTTTGGAAAACAATTTGGCAGTTGTTAAAAGGTTAAACATACCTCTTATATGACCCAGCTGTTTTACTCCTGGGAATTTAGCTAAGAGAAGTGAAAGTGTATGTCAACACAAAGACTTGTACACAAATATTCAAAGACATTTTATTTGTAATAGCCCAAGACTGGGAACAACCCAAATGTCTATAAACAGATGAATGGATTAAACAGTCTATCTATCTATTGGAATACTACTCAGCAATAAAAAGGAATGAAATATTAATACAGGCATGCCTTGTTTTATTGTGCTTTGCTTTATTGCAGTTTACATGTATTGCATTTTTTATATATTGAAGATTTGTGGCAGCCTTGCATTGTCAGATGATGGTTAGAATTTTTTAGCAATAAAGTATTTTTAAATTAAGGTATGCACATTGTTTTTTAGACATAATGGTATTGCACACTTAATAGGTTACAGTATAGTGTAAACAACTTTTATGTCACGGGAAACCAAAAAAAAATTGTGTGACTTGCTTTATTGAAGTATTCATTTTATTGCAGTGGTCTGGAACTGAGTCCTCAATGTCTCGGAGGTATGCCTTTACACTCAGTAATGTGGAGGAATCTCAAAATAATTTTGCAAAGCTAAAAAGCCAAAAGAAAGAAAGTACATATTTTATGGTTTTATAGAATTCTAAAAAATGCAAACTTATCTATGGTGATAGGAAGGAGATTGTCAGTGCTGTGGGGTTTGAGGGTAGAGGGGAAGAAAGGGATAGATTACAAGGGGCATAAGGAAGTTTTGGCGTGATCACCATGTTCACCAGATTGATTGAGGTGATGATTTTGTAGGGGTATATATGCATATATCAAAATATTGATAATCATATACTTTAAACGCATGTAGTTTGTTGTACATCGATTATACCTTAATAAAGCTGTTATAGGAAGAGTATTTATAACTATCAAGTGGTAATCAGTGGGAATCCCATTCACTAATTAATTACTCATAAGTTTTAGTCTTATGCTGGCATATGTATTTAAAGTTGTCTGGCTTCATAGAACCATCATAGCCATGGAGATGATTATTGTACTGGCATCTTTTTATCACTGCTTTAGTAATCTTTTTATTCTTTACATGAGAAGGATGAAAGTAAATGTCTCAAATGTTCTTATGTTCCTGAGAGCGATCATAAATTATCACTTAAATATGGTAATAGCAGTCTTTATTCCACAAATTTCCTTTCTTCATTAACTGGTAGTAAAGAACTTTATGAGTAAGGACACTGTTGTTTTGAATTCCTGCTCTTCTCTAATGTTGACTAAGTTCTTTTAAAACTTTTATTTTTAAATTATCATGTAGTACAGTTGATTGGTTTTTGGTGTTCAGTCCTATGAATTTTAACGTATGTGTAGATATGTATACCCATCACCACAGTTAGGATACAGAACAGTTCCATAATTCTAAAAAAAAAAAAAAAAAAAAATTCCTGTGTGCTATCCCTTTGTAGTCATACCCTTTCCCTAACCCTTAACCCTTGGCAACTGCTGGTCTTTATCACTACAATTTTGTCTTTTTAAGAATGTCATATAAATGTTACCTTATGGTGTGTAACCTTTGAAACTAACTACTTCAGTCCGCATAATGCCTTTGAAATTCATCCAAGTTGTTTAGTGTATCAATAATTCATTCCATTTTTGTGGCTGCGTACCACTGTATTATATGGATGTACCAACTTTGTTTATCTGTTCACCTGTTGAAGGACATTTGGGTTGTTTCCAGTTTTTGGCTATTACAAATAAGGCTAGGAACATTTGTGTATAGGTTTTTGTGTGAACATGTTTTTACTTCCCTAGAATAAATAGGAGGGAGATTATTGAGTAGATTGTAGTTGTATGTATAACTTTATAAGGTGCTACCAAACTGTTTTTCATAGTGGCTGTACCATTTTGCTTTCTCAGAACCAGCACTATATGAGAGTTTCAGATGCTCTGCATAGTTGTTAATAAGTCATATTGCCATTGTTTTCTGTTTTAGCCATTCTCTTTGGTCTGTAGTAGTGTCTTGTGGTTTTAATTTAAATTTCTCTAATGGATAATGAGCATCTCTTTATTTGATGATTATTTGTCTTGCATATATCCTCTGTGGTGAAGTGTCTGTTCAAGTCTTTTGCCCATTTAAAAATTGGGTTTCTTACTATTGAGTTGCGAGCATTTAAAAACATATTCTAGATATAAATCCCTTGTCAGATGTTATTTACATATTTTTCCTAGTTTATAGTTGGTCTTTTCATTTTCCTGACAGTGTCTTCTGAAGAGAAAATGTTTTAATTTTGATGAAGTTCAATTTATTTTTGTTTTCCTTCCATGGATAATGTTTTTGTAGTTAGGAAGTGTTTGCCTAACCCCAGGTCATAAAGATTTTCTCTTATAATATCTTCTAAAAGCTTTACAGTTATATGCTTTACGTTTAGATCTAAGATCTATTTTGATATAATTTTTGTGTAAGGAATGAGGTTTATGTCAAGGTCCACTTTTTTTTTGCATATGGATGTCCAGTTACTAAAAAGACTGTGATTCTCTACTGAATTTCTTTTGCACTTTCATAAAATCAGTTGGTAATACTTGTGTGAGTCTGTTTCAGGACTCTTGATCATGTTCCATTGACCTATATATATCTGTCTGCTTACCAGTACTACACGATCTTGATTACTGTATTTTTATAGCAAATCTTAAAATTGTGTGTTTAGTAAAACAGTTTTTTCAAGTTGTTTTAGCAATTCAGATATCTTTGCCTTTCCATACACATTTTATAAACAGCTTGTCTGTATATACAGAAATGCTCTGTGGTTTTGATTTTGATTGGAACTGCATTAAATCTGTAGATCAAGTTGGGGAGAATTGACGTTTTGAATAATTGACATCTTTACTAGGTTAAATCTTTTAATCCATGAATCTGTTAAATTTAGATCTTCTTTTATTTGTTTCATCAGCATTTTGTTATTTTTGAGCTTATAGAACCTATACATGTTATTAGATTTTATACCTATTTCATTTTTTTCTAAGCTGTTGTGATATCTTAAAAAACTGTTTTCTAGTTGTTAAAGTTCTTTTTTTTCAAAACAACTATTTTATTGATAAGAAAGTTAGTTTAGTACCAAAGGTTACAGATATTTTGATCTTCCTCAAAAAGGTAGGCAAGTTACAATAGAAACATATAGTATAAAATAAATAGAAGGTCAAAGAGTCAAGACCCAAGGGCTATGCTTCAGAAGACAATATTCAGGGTTAAACTGGGGTCATTAGCAAAGAATCTTATTTCCAGAGCCATGGATAGATTACTGTCACATTATGGCTTTTAAAAGTTTTGGAATTAGCAAAAATAAAAGTAACAGCTTATTTGATATTAAAACAGTGCACTACTAACTAGATGTTTTGGAGCGTATCATAAGATATTTTGGTTTAGAATCACTTTTTTTACGGGACCCAGATTAAATGACAGAAAGATTCTGAAGACTGCCTTCACCTACAGAAAATTCTAGTGTTTGAGTGTTGGTGACATTTCCACCTCCAGCAATAAATCATGTCTTTTAACTGGTACAGTTGGAAGGTAGTCTTAAGGTTCTTCTGTATTTTTTCAGGTTATAATGAAATTCTTAAAGGTATTTCTAGAAGCCAGTTTTAAAAATTAGAGCAGTTCTGATGTGATATTGAAAAAAAATGGTGTTTGTGTGTAGGTGTTACTGTGAGGAAGATGAATAATTTTAAAATAAAGAGAAGTAAATAGTTATTTTCTTTTATTCAGGTGACACTTTTTTAGCATGGCCTTCTCTAAAATGCAATGTTTTCCCTGCTTTAGTTTTCTCTTAACATACTATACATGTCTTTTATTTATCTTTATTATTGTCTGCTTCTACCATTAGAGTGTAATCTCCTTTCAGGCAGCCTGTCTGTCTTGTTTGCTACCATATCCTATGCCTAGAAGTGTGTCTGGTGTAGAGCTGTCACTGGAATATTAATTGAATGAAAGCATCCCTTTATGATATCAAAATGAATGTTTAAATTTTGGTCACAATTATGTGCTGAAGTGTTAGGCTTTTTTTTTTTTTTTTTTTTTTAAATAAAATGTGCCATGTTTCCTTGGCGCATTCATCTAATGATCTCTTCACCATGGCCCCTTATACATTTCTTCGGAACCTTGTTTGAAGTTTTTCTTTTTATTCCGACTCCAAAGATATTCCTAGAAGATGTTAGTGGTCATATTGATCCCCCATTGAACAACTTAGTTTTGCATTTGTTGGACCTCCTTAACAATTTGAGACCCATACCTTCATGCAGTTTGTTACCTCCAAAACCAGGATTTTGTGATTCCCTATAATTTTTCTTTTACAAAAGTAAAGAATCTAATCCAGTATATTTTTATCTGGTCAGGACTTACTGTCCTCTCATTTTACTATAACTGCTCTTAAATCTCCAGTATGTTTTGTCCCCTGTCTCCCCTCTCCCCCAAGTCTATCAGCAACCTCCTAGTTTCTTTTCCTTTATTCTTCAGCTTTGGACCCAATCATAGACTTCCATGTATTCCTTTTGACTCCTATTCTTCTGTTTAGCCTCTTTACACAAACCCCATTTCTAGATATGTTTTGCGGTCTGCTCTATATGCTTTAAAAAATATTTTTTCTATTTTAAAGCTTTTATTTCTATGTGAGAATAACTTTTATAAAAGACACATATATTTGATTTTTCTCCAGAGTATGACCAAACATTATATTTATTAATTTAAGGACATTATTATGTCTATTTATAACATGGTGATAACATCTTCCCTTGCTGGGAGCACATAGTGCATGTTTGGAACGTAGTTAATAAGTGCTTTATGAACTTTATCTTATTGCATCGTGTGATGGAGCAGATCATTATCCCAGTTGTAGACATGAGGCATGTGAAGGTCAAAGAAGGACATCATTTTTTAAGTAATGTCCCATCTCAGAATTTCAGTGTCTTGAGGTTCTGTACAAGACCACCTTCTGCATTCACATCACATACTGAACCTTGAAGGTGCAGGCTTCCCTGAAGCCAGTGATGAACAATTGCTGAAGGGGCTCAGGCTTTGGAAATCAGTTATTAATAAATGTCATTGCTGCTATGTCATTGACTACTATGAAGTCCCTTACATTTTACAGTGCCTTGTCTTCTGTGAGCTGTTTGGTGAGAAGCCCTCCTTTTAGAAAGTCTTACATGGATGTGAATAAAACTTCTGTTTAGAGTTCAGGTGTACTTTTTATACATTATGCTTCATTTTGATGTGTAATCCCCAACTGAGAGACAAAGGGAAAAATAATATTCCATATCTTGTCATTCCTTTAGACCCAGCTAATGTGACCTGTGATGAGTGCCTCTCACAAAAATTCCAGTTAAGTCTCAAGAGAAGGAAAATGGGTGGCAGCCCACTAAAATCTGGAAATGATTCTAACATCATAGTTAAGCAGACTGAGTGGAATGGATCTCATTATTACAGAGTTGGATATAGGAGGATTAAGAGTTCCAGGCTGGATGGAGCCACTAACATCTCTAATATCCTCCTCTAATTTCAGGGGTTTGTGGACCTGCTCAGAGAGGCAAACAAAACTCATTATTGTTTTCTTGTTGGATCCATGTGCAGAGAACTTGGAGTTCACTTCTTAAAGTATGGTATTAGGATTATCTATAACATTTACCCATATTTTTACTCTTTTCAGTTCTTTTTTCATTCCTGATGTTTAAGTATTTCTTCTTTTATCATTTCCTTTCTATTTTAAGAACTTCCTTTAGACATTCTTTTAAGGTAAGTCTGCTGGTGACAAATTCTTAGTTTTCCTTCATCTGAGAATATCTTAATTGCACCCTCATTTCTGAAGGATATTTTTTGCTGGGTACAGAATTCTGGGCTTATAATTCTTTTCTTTCAGTGCTTAAAAAATGCTGTGCCACTTTCTTTGGACCTTCATGGTTTCTCACGAGAAATCCCCTGTCATTTGAATCATTATTCCTCTTATAAATAATGCGATGTTTCTCTGCATCTGTTTTTAAGACTTTTCTTTGGCATTAGTTTTCTGAAGTTTGATTATGATGTGTCTTAGCACAGATTCCTTTGCATTTACTCTTTAGGGTTTGCTCAGCTTCTTCAGTTTGTTTATGTTTTTCAGCAAATTTATGAAATTTGGTTCAGCTGTTATTCATATGTTTTGTTAGTCCTTTATTCTTTCTCCTTTTTTCTGAGACTCTGCTGATACAAATTTTGCATCTTTTGTTATTGTCCCACAGATTGCTGAAGCTCTGTTCATTTTCTTTCTGTTGTTCAA
The DNA here is from genome assembly GCF_030028045.1 of Hippopotamus amphibius kiboko. Lineage (NCBI taxonomy): Eukaryota > Metazoa > Chordata > Mammalia > Artiodactyla > Hippopotamidae > Hippopotamus > Hippopotamus amphibius. The sequence goes on along the minus strand of NC_080189.1, from coordinate 52,977,814 downwards.
ATTGGATGTTTTCTGTTTTTCTGTTTTGAGTTCCATCACTGCTTTCCTCTGTCATTCATCCTGCTATTGAGCCAATCCAGTGAGTTTTTTATTTCTGTTGTTCTGCTGTTGTTTTTCAGTTCTAAAATTTCCATTTGGTTTTCTCTATATCTTCTGTATTCTTTGCTGAGACTTTGTTTCTTTTTCTTTCATGTATGTTTCTAATTGATCTCTGAGCATTGTTATGATGGCTCCTTTAAAATCCTTGTCAGATAATCCTTGCATCTGTGTCATCCTAATGTCTTATGTTGATTGTCTTTTTGTCATTTACAATTTTGTTGGTTTTTAGTTTGACGTGATTTTTGATTGTAGCCTGAACATTTGGGGTATTATGTTCCGAGACTCAGCATCCTATTTAATCTTCATTTTTTTGCAGTTACCCTGTTTAGGTGTAGTGTACAGTTTCAAATGAGTTTAGATCTTCAGCTCCCCATTGCACTCTGCTGATACCACTTCAGCAAAATGGAATGCTGATTTGCACTGCTTTTTTCTTCTCTCGTCCCTGATGGCTGGGAATGGAAATTCATCTCTCTTTTGAGTCCTGTTGACACTGGGGAGCAGGAGTAGCAAAGTGTTAAAACTGTTACTGCTTTACCACTACCTTATTCCACCTCTTTGTACCGTGTTGCTGCCAGGTGAGGGTTTAAGCTTCATTTCCCACTGGGTCCTGCTGACACTTGGGGAGTGGAGAGGGCAAAATAGAGGGCTGGCTAACACTGCCTCACATTGCTTTTTCTGCTTTATTGCTGCTGCGTAGGTGTAGAAGATAGCTCTCCACTGGGTCCCATTGATAGTACCCCTTTGGGTAGGTTGCCAACTAGTGCCATCGTATACACCCTTGTTCTGCCTCTTTGTTGGTGGGTAGGGCTGGGAGTTCAGCTCCTCACTGAGCCCTACTGACAGTTTTTCCTTTGGTATTTGGCTGAAATAGAGGCTGTTACCAAAAAGCTTTTCTGTTCTATTAGACTACCGTATTCCCAGTCCTTTGGCTAGATGGACCAGGCTTTTCTTGAGGCTTTTTTGGTCTGTGGCTCTTGCCATTTCTGGGTTGCAGGCTTCTCTAGCATCAGTGTGGGATATAGAAGAGTCAAAAATAAAACCCAGGGAATTCACCATTGTGCATTTCTTAAGTCCCAAGGTTCCTAGCCACTTCACTTTCTTCTTTCCATTTTACTTTTTATTTACACTTTTCAGAGTCTTCTTAGGTTTGTTGGTTGTATTTATTCAGATTTTATTTTAGGAGATAAGACTGGTATGGAATGGGACCCCCTTAATACCTTGGGAACTAATGCTTTTGCGGAATGTCACCACCACATCAGTCTCACTTCTCTTAGGTCCTCAGTGCTTTCTTCCAGTGCTTTCACCTGCCCACAGCCAGTTCATTCTCATATTTCCCTCAACGATTACTTTAAATCTTTTACTGCTTTCCTCAAGCCTCTACCTAAATCTTACCCCATTCTTTTGAGTAGACCTTGCCGCCCTTTTTTTTTCTTTTTTTTGAGATCATGGTATGTGCTACCCATAAAATTTCAGTGCTTCTGTCTACAAACTGGTCATCTCTTTACTGGGTCTTCTGTCTTCTCTCTCAGAGAATTAAAGTGCTCCTTCTCCAGTGCAAGCCATCTGCATGTGACCTTGACCCCAGTTTCTCTCCTATTCTAGTACCTCTCTTTTACCATTCTTCTATCTTCACTGTATCTTTAGTCTATTTCTTTTCTTTTTATTCTTCACCTTTTCTTCAGCCTAAAAATATGGTTAAGTCTAATTTACCAGAAAAAAAATCCACAGTTATTACTTTTCCCATTGTTTTCTATGATACAGCAACTTCTAAGTTCTTCTACCTTTGTGACTGGGCATTTCTTTTAATCCTCTTTAGTACATATGTTAAATGTTAGTGATCCCAGAGATTTAGCCCACATCCTACTAAAGCAGCCCTTCCTTAGGTGTTCTTATTTAGAACCAGTTCTCAAAGCTTCTGGCACCACCCATTTGTTGTGGTTCTCACATTTATGAGAGTAATCTAGTCCTCTTGCCAGAGTTTCAGCCTTGTGTGAATATGGCTTCCTTCTGGCTAACTTTAGCTTAATTTATTAAATACCTTATCTTGTTCCAAAAAGGATATAAGGCAGTTCACAGGGGTACTTGAAAACAGAGCAAGACATTATAAATTGAAGATGAGAAGAAGGAAAAAAAGGATGTGGACATAAAGTAGAATCATGAATGGGAGTGCTACAAAATGCACACCTCAAAAACCTATACAATACTTGTGTTGCCATTCCTTCTTTCTGTATTCATAGCAGGCACTGAAGAGTGACCATAGTGATGTTCATTGAGCTCTTGACCTCAAAACAGCACCTGTAAGAAATAGTACTGACCAATCAGAGTTGGTATTTAAAAACAAGCCTGTTTCCCATTCCCATGAATACATTTTCTATGAATGAGTCACTAGGATAGCTGTTATCTTTCTTTCAGCCATTATAAATAAGAAAGGAAACGTAATCTGTTATAAAAATCATTATCCCTAAGGTAAAAGCAAGTCAGTTAAGAAAAGCATAGCTATTGCCTTAATTGTTGTTGTGGAAAGTTTTACATATTGAAAGCAAAATAATAAATAATGAAACCCCTTATTTTCAGCCAGATGCAACTATTGTCAACATTTAATTATAGCTGTTCTTGGTAATAAGACTAGGGACGCTCATAAAGACCGCATTTACATTGTTAACTATATGTTCCAAGTTACCTGAAATTTAAAAAATGAGAGTAGATAACACTTAGGCAGTGTTTGCCATACATCAGTTACTTTTTAAGTATTTAACCACTTTAATTCTTACAGTAGCCTTATAAGTGAGGAACCTGAGTCAAAGAGAAATGAGATCATTTGTCCAGAATACCTGTGGCTGGTAAGAAGTGGAACCAGGATTCAAACCCAGCCAGTCTGCCTTACAGGATGCTCACTCTTTACCACTATACCATTTCTCCCAGTCTTTACCCCAACAGTCTCTTCTAGCCACCTGAGCCAACAACCTTGTAGTCTTTTTTTTGACTCTTCCTTCTCCCTCTTCTCCTCCTTCTAGTTGGTTACCAGTCTTGCCATTTTACAAATTCTCAGATTTATAGCTGTTAAAATATTGTGCTAGTTCTGTATCTCTTCTCTAACTGGCTTGTCATAAGAGGTTTATTGAAAGATAAATGTGGTAGAAGATAAGGCTTCTTAGAAGATAAACGTTTTAACTTGTAATCTCCAGTTTTCTTTACTTTGATGCAGGATAGGACATACTCTTGAGGACTCTGTTAGTCAGGGTTCAATCATGAAAACAAGCCATGGTCTGTGTATTCCAGTTATAAAGTGTTTTGATACAGAAATGTAAAGCTTTCACATACATTGGGAGGTGTGGGGTAACAAAGGGTAGGGAATCAGTAATCTGTTTCAGCCTGTAACACTTGAAGCAGATTGTTAAGAGTTTGTCTGAAAGTTGCTGGGAAAATAAAGAATCTGTAAGAACCTTGTATATACCATTGCATCCTGTTCCATATATGTTTTAATTTCCTTTGAGAGTTTCTCCTTGACCCATGAATTATTTAGAATTGTGATGTTTAATTTCCATATGTTCAGAGATTTTGTTATATTTCTGTATTGATTTTGAATTTGATTTAATTATCATCAGAAAGCATATTCTGTATATCATCCTTGTGCATTTGTTGAGGTTTGTTTTATTGTTAGAATATGGTCTATGTTGGTGAATGTTCCATGAGATCTCGAAAAAAATGTGTATTCTGCTATTTTGGGGTGGAGTTTTCTATGTATATGAATTAGACACCGTTGGCTAATCGGGTTCTTTGTATCTTTATCCTTAACTGATTTTCTGTCTAGTACATTTATTGGTTGCTGAGAGAGAGGGCTGCTGAAGTCTCCTCCTATAATTGTGAATTTTTCTGTTCCTCTTTTCAGCTCTATCATTTTTTTCTTCTTGTATCTTAAGGCCTTATGGTTTAGTGTGTACGTATTTGAATTATGTCTTCCTGGTGTATTGGTCCTTTTTATTATTATGTAATGTCCCTCTTTGTACTTATTTTCTTTACTCTGACATCTACTTTATCTGATATTAATACAGCCATTCCTGTATTTGTATGTATGTTTGTATGTATGTATTTATTTTTTATTGAAGTATAATTGACTTACAATATTATGTTGGTTTCGGGTGTATAATATAGTGATTCAATATTTTCATACCTTACAAGATGATTATCATAAGACTGATTACTGTCACCATACAAAGTTATTACATACTCTTGAATATGTTTCCTGTGCTGTACATTACATCCCTGTGACTTATTTATTGTATAACTGGAAGTGTATACCTCTTAATCTCTCTCACCTGTTTCATTCATTCCCTCACACCCTCTTCCCTCTGGCAGCCACTCGTTTGTTCTCTGTATTTATGAATCTGTTTCTTTTTTATGTTTGTTTATTTTATTTTTTTATATTCCTCGTATAAGTGAAATCGTATATTAATTTGTCTTTCTCTGTCTGACTTATTTCACTTAGCATAATACCTTCTAGGTCCATTCATGTTGTTGCAAATGGTAAGATTTCATTCTTTTATTTATGGCTGAGTAGTATCCCATTGTAAAATAAATACACACACCACATCTTCTTTATCCATTCATCTATTGATGGACTCTTAGGTTGCTTCCATATCTTGGCTTTTGTAAATAATGCTGCAGTGAACATGGGGGTGTATATATCTTTTCTAATTAGTGGTTTTGTGTCATTTGAGTAAATATCCAGAAGTAGAATACATGGGTCATATGGAAGTTCTCTTCCTGATGTTTTGAGGACTCTCCATACTGTTTTACATAGTGGCTGCACTAATTTACAGTTCCATCAATAGTGTACAAGGGTTCCTTTTTCTCCACATCCTCTCCAACACTTGTTCTTTCTTGTCTTTTTGATAATAGCCATTTTCATGGATGTGAGGTGATGTCTGATTGCAGTTTTGATTTACATATACCTGATGATTAGTAATGTTGCACATCTTTTCATATATCTGTTGGCTATCTGGATATCTTCTTTGGAAAAATGTCTCTTCAGATTTTCTGCCCATTTTAAAATTGGGTTTTGGTTTTTTCATGTTGAATTGTATGAGTTCTTTGTATGTTTTGAATATTAACCCCTTATCGGATATATCCTTTGCAGATATCTTCTCCCACTCAGCAGGTAGCCTTTTTGTTTTGTTGATAGTTTTTTTTGTTGTGCAAAAGCTTTTTGTTTTGATGTAGTCTCATTTTATTTTTGCATCTGTTTCTCTTGCTTGAGGAGATATATCCAAATAAAATACTGCTAAGACCGATGTCAGAGAGTATACTGCCTGTGTTTTCTTCTAGGATTTTTATGGTTTCAGGTTTTACATTTAAGTTTTTAATCCATTTTGAGTTTATTTTTGTATATGGTGTGAGAGAGTAGTCCAGTTTAATTCTCTTGCATGTATCTATACAGTTTTCCCAACACCATTTATTGAAGAGGCTGTCTTTCCCTATTGTATGTCCTTGCTTCCTTTGTTGTAGATTAATTGACCACATAAGTGTGGGGTTTATTTCTGGAGTCTCTATTCTGTTCTGTTGATCTCTGTATCTGGTTTTGTGCCAGTACCATACTGTTTTGATTACTGTAGGTTTGTAGTATAGTGTGAAATCAGAGAGCATGATACCTCCAGTTTTCTTCTTCCATCTCGAAACTTTTGGCTCTTTGGGGTATTTTGTGTTTCCATACAAATTTTAGAATTATTTATATTCTAGTTCTGTGGAAAACATCATTGTTATTTTGATAGAGTTTGCACTGAATCTGTAGATTGCCTTGGATAGTATGCTCATTTCAACAATATTAATCCTCCCAATCTCCCAATATGAAGTCTCTTTCATATTTCTTATAAAGTAGGTTTAGTGGTGCCTGGACCCTTTTAGCTTTTGCTTGTCTATAAAACTTTATCTCTTCTTTAAGTCTGTATAATAGCTTTGCTGGGTAAAGTATTCTTGGTTGTAGGTGTCTTTTTTTCCTTTCATCAGCTTGAATATATTATGCCACTACCTTCTGTCCTGTGAAGTTTCTGCTGAAAAGTCAACTGATAGTCTTACAGGAGTTCCTTGGTATATAACTAGTTACTTTTTTCTTGCTACTTTTAAGATTCTTTATCTTTAATTTTTTCCATTTTAATTATAATGTGTTTTGCTGTGAACCTCTTTGGGTTCAGCTTGTTTGGAACTCTCTGTGCTTCCTGACTTAAGTGTGTTTCCTTCCGCAGGTTAGGGAAGTTTTCAGCTATTATTTCTTCAGATAAGTTCTCTACCCCTTTCTCTATTCTCCTTTGGGACTCCTATTATGCAAATGTTAGTGCGTTTGACATTGTCTTAAAGGTCTGTTAACTTGTCCTCATTAAAAAAATTTTTGTTTTCTTCAGCTTGAGTGATTTCCACTACTCTGATCTATTCCTCTGTATCATCTAATCTACTGTTAATTCCTTCTGATGTAGTCTTTATTTCAGTTATTGTATTCCTCAGCTTTGTTTGGTTTCTACTTATATTTTCTAACACTTCGTTAGAAAATTCCAACTTCTCACTGTGTTCATCCATTCTTTTCCCAAGTTCTTTGAGCACCTTTGTAATCATTGCCTTGAACTCTTTATTGGGTAGATTGCTTATCTCTGCTTTTCTTAGTTCTTCTTCTCGGGTTTGGTCTTGTTCCTTTGTTTAGAACATATTCTTCTCTCTCCATTTTGCCTAATTCTCTGTGTTTACTTCTGTGTGTTAGGTTGGTTGATTACATTTCCTGATCTTGAAAAAGTGGTTTTATATTGGAAATGCTCTTTGGGGCCCAGTAGCATACTCCCTAAAGCCCTATGCTTTAGGGAAACCCCCTGTGTAGTCTACCTGGGCAGTTTTGCTATGGTGGAGCAGACTGCTGTGGTGGTGCTGGTAGGTGGTACTAGCCACTGGAGCAGTTGTCTACCGGATAGCAAGTGGGGCTAGGTTTTGGCCTGGCTGGTTGTGCATCTTGGGAGGTCCTGAGACTAGTAGAGGCCCACTGATGGGCAGGGCAAGGTCTCAAGGCGGCTGGCTGCATGGCCTGGGAATCTTGGGGCTGACTCTCTCACTGGTAGGCAGGTAAGCTCTTGGCACTAATAGGCTAGAGAGAGGACTCCAGATGGCACCTACCAGCACCAGTATGCTTGTGGTTGAGCAGGCTCCCCAAAATGACTTCCACAAGCATCTGTGTCCCAGGGTGAGTCTTAGTTGCCTCCTGCCTCCTTCTCAGGAGGCTCACCAAGAGGCTTCTCAAGAGTCTCACCAAGAGGCTTCTCGAGATCAGCAAGTGAGTCTGACCTAGACTTCTTTCAGGTTACTGCCTCTGGGCTGGAACTCAGAGTGTGGAGATTTTGTGCATGCCCTTTAAAAGCAGAGTCTCTGTTTCCTGCAGTTCTCCAGCTCTCCCATGCACAAGCCCCACTGGCCTTAAAAGCCAGGTATTCTGGGGGCTTGTCTTTCCAGTGCAGAATCCCCAGATTGGGGAGCGCATTGTGCAGCTTGGACCTTTTGTTTCTTGGGGAGAACCTCTGAAATTGTGATTGTCCTCCCATTTGTGGGTCACCTACCTGGGGGGTGTGGGTCTTGATTATACCGCATCTCTGCCCTCCCATCTGTTTCACTGTGGTTCCTTCCTTTACCTTTAGTTGTGGAAAATCGTTTCTGCTTGTCTTCAGGTTGTTCTCATAGATAGTTGCTCTGTAAATAGTTGTAATGTTGGTATACACATGGGAGAGATAAGCTCAGGGTCTTCCTACTCTGTCATCTTGGCCACACCCTCGTTCATTAAATTAATGTTTTCATGGTATTTTTTTTTTACCATCCATTTACTTTAAAACTATGTTGTTCAATTTGAAGTCAGTTTCTTGTAAATACAGTTGTACACGTGGTATTTTGTGTTTTTTAATTCACTCTGCTAGTCTTTGCTTTCTAATTAAGGTATTTGTACTATTTACATAGAAGGTGATTATTGATGTTAGGGTTAAGTCTACCATTTTTTATTTGTTTTCTTTGTTTCTCTTGTATTTTTGTTCATTTCTTTCTTTTTTCTTGCTTTCCTTTGTGTTACTTGAATATTTTTAAGGAGTCCATCTTGATTTATTTATGGTGACTTTTTAGTGTATTGCCTTCTATAGGTTTTGTAATGGTTGGTCTGGGTATTACAGTATACATGTGTGTCTTACCATATTCTATTGGTATGAGTGTTTTAACAGTTTGAATGAAGTGTAGAAGGCTTCTATTTAGGTTTCTTTGCCCTCCAACTTTTAGATATTGTCTTGAGCATCAGATAATGTCATAACTTCTGTTTCAATCATCTTATATGATTTAGGAAACTCATCATGGGAAGGATAGTCTTTGGTATTTATTCATGTTTCTGTTCTTTACATGGTTATTTTTTCATTTCTGATGCTCCAACACTCCTTTTTTAAACAATTTACTTTTTATTTAAAGTACTTCCTTTAGCCATTCTTTAAGAATTTGTCTCCTAGTGACAGATTCTTTTAGTTTTCCTTCAACTGGAAACATCTTGATTTCACCTTCATTCCTGATGAATAATTTCACTGGATATAGAATTTGTGGTTGAAAGTTCTTTTCTTTTATCAGTTGAAAAATGTGCCACTTCCTTATCATTTCCATGGTTTCACATGAGAAATCCTCTGTTATTCAAATTGGTATTACCCTATAGGTGTTTTGATTCTCTTTGGTTACACTCAAGATTATTTCTTTGTTTTTAGTTTTCAGAAGTTTCATTAATTTTATTTGAGTTTACCCTATTTGAGTCACTCTCTTTTTTTGAAAACTGAGTATTTTATATTAAAGATTTTTTATTGTGATACTGTGATTGTAGCAAAATAAGACTTTATCTTTTTTTTTAATGGGAGAAGGTCATAAGACACCTTTTCACTATGTTAGTCCAGTCCTGGGATCTCTCACCAGTTTACCTTCCTCTTTTGACCTGTCAGAGCTCTCCTTTGGTTATATTTTTTGTTATTTCCAACCCTTATAGTTGTACTCAGTGGTGAGGAGCAGGAAGAGATTAGAAATGCCTCTGTTCATTTTTTAATTATAATGTATGGAACTTATTTGGATCTGGATTTAAATAAATGATATAAAAGTAATTTATTATATTTATGAGAGGATTAAAAACTTGAAAACTTGATATTTTATTTTAATTAATTTTTAGTGTGATATTGTGATTGTGTCAAAATAAGACTTGATCTTTTAGAAATATGTACTAAAATCTTTACAAATAAAATCACAAGATATATAGAATTTGCCTCAAAAATAACGTAAATGGGCTTGTACATAGGGCAAGAGTGGTCATTGGTTGATGGTTGTCAGGGCTGAGTAAGGAATATGTGGATTCAGAATATCTTTGTGTGTGTAAGAAATTCTCCATATTTAATAATTTATAAAATTTTAACAGGTGTTTCTTGAACACAGGCTAGGTATTAGGGAGGAAGGAAACTTGCCTAATAAATTTTCTTTGTCTTTAATGTATGAATATCAGTGAAACCAACACATTGTAAGCTACTACATTTTAATATGTTTGCTTGTAAGCTGAGGAAGTATTAAAAATGCTTATAGTGTGTGCATCAACTTTGATTGATGTGTTAGGAACCCCAGGGACTATTTGGTAGTTGTTATCATGTTTTTTTAACCTGTAAGAACTAACATGCTTTCTGTGAGATCTTCTCTTCTCTCTAGAATCTAAAAAGTTCCAGATTTGCCTCTGCTATAGGATCGGTATTTTGGTACATTGGGAATTTATTCATTCTCATTCTCTTTAACAGCTTTCTGTTCAAAATCAGGAATTTGAGACCAGTGAGGATGGAATCCCGAAGGTGGATCAGTTTCATTTGGTATGTGACCTTTTTGTCATTTACTGGTTAGAAACCTGTGATAATATAGGTGTGTAGCAGTAATATAAACTCAAATATTTGACTGAAGGTGTCCTTTAATTTTTGTAAGAATACAAAATAACGTTCACAGTAAAGAAGTATTGAAAAACTTTCAGTACCCTACTTACACCATTGCCAGAAAATTATTGCTAGAGAATACTGCTGGATTGTATATTTGTCACACAAATTATGTATATAATCTGTATAATAATTAAGGAAAAACAGTCTTTGGTATATCTTCAAAGAGCATGTATTAAAATTAGTTTTACTACTTTTTGTAAGTACCTGGCTGTATCTTTTCTTTGCCATACATCTGTGTCATTCATGTTACTTTAATATATACATATATATGTATATGTATGCAGCCAACATAAAGTGATATGAATAACATATCTATTCTATATCAGGAATTGAACTAGGTGCTTCTTTTTAGGATTGTAGCATTGAAGAAGTTAAAAATTTAGAAATGTGAACAAGTAAACAACCAATATCTAAATATAGAATATTAAGAAAGTACTTTCGAGGAAGCTAATCTTTAGTTTGACAGAAAAAGGGGAAGGGAAGAGGCTGTTCAGAAATGCCACCAAATAATTATTTGAAGTGAATCTTCCAGATTGAATTAGGATTTTACAAGATTTAGAATGAGGTGATGGACATTTCAGGTAAAGACAGTAGCCTGAACTAAGACATGAAAATATTAAAATCTTTTGAAATAGAATGGTCCCCAGTGTGATTAGATATTAAGGGTTTAAATATGGCAGTAAACAAGTCTATAAAAGTATAATGATCAGGCTGTAAAAGTTCTCTTGCCATTTTTTTAAAAGAAAATATTTATGTTTTACAACTGCTTTTATGGCTTTATTTTTTTATATTAATTTTATTTATTTATTTATTATTTTTGGGGGGTACACCAAGTTCAATCATCTGTTTTTTTTTTATTTTTTTATTTTTTATTTATTTATTTATTTATTATTTTCTGGGGGGCACACCAAGTTCAATCATCTGTTTTTATACACATATCCCCGTATTCCCTCCCTCTCTTGACTCCCCCCCACCCTCCCTCAAGTCCCCCCCACCCTCCCTGTCCCAGTCCTCTAAGGCATCTTCCATCCTCGAGTTGAACTCCTTTTGTTATACAACAACTTCCCACTGGCTATCTGTTTTACAGTTGGTAGTATATATATGTCTGTGCTACTCTCTCGCTTCATCTCAGCTTCCCCTTCATCCCCCGTCCCCTCCCATACCTCGAGTTCTCCAGTCCATTCCCTGCACCTGCGTCCTTGTTCTTGTCACTGAGTTCATCAGTACCATTTTTAGATTCTGTATATGTGAGTTAGCATACAATATTTGTCTTTCTCTTTCTGACTTACTTCACTCTGTATGACAAGACTCTAGGTCTATCCACCTCATGACGTATAGCTCCATCTCATCCCTTTTTATAGCTGAGTAATATTCCATTGTATATATATGCCACATCTTCTTTATCCATTCATTTGTTGATGGGCATTTCGGTTGCTTCCATGTCCTGGCTATTGTAAATAGTGCTGCAGTAAACATTATGGTACCTGTTTCTTTTGGGATGATGGTTTTCTTTGGGTATATGCCCAGGAGTGGGATTACTGGATTATATGGTAGTTCTATTTGTAGTTTTTTAAGGAACCTCCAAATTGTTTTCCATAGTGGCTGTACCAACTTACATTCTCACCAACAGTGCAGGAGAGTTCCCTTTTCTCCACACCCTCTCCAACATTTGTGGTTTCCAGATTTTGTGATGATGGCCATTCTGACTGGTGTGGGGTGATACCTCATTGTGGCTTTGACTTGCATTTCTCTGATGATGAGTGATGTTGAGCATCTTTTCATGTGTTTGTTGGCCATCTGTATGTCTTCTTTGGAGAAGTGTCTATTTAGGTCTTCCGTCTATTTGTGGATTGGGTTCTTTGCTTTTTTGGTATGAAGCTGCCTGAGCTGCTTGTATATTTTGGAGGTTAATCCTTTGTCCGTTGTTTCATAGGCAACTATTTTTTCCCATTCTGAGGGTTGCCTTCTAGTCTTGTTTATTATGGCTTTATTTTCTTAAGAGCAGTTTTAGGTTCACCGCAAAAGTAAGAAGGTAGAGATTTCCCATATATCTCCTTCTCCCACATATGCAGTTATCCATTATCAACATCCCCTACCAAAATTATACATTTGTTGCAGCTGATACCTACAATGACACATCATTATTACCTCAAGTCCATAGTTTACATTAGAGTTTACTCTTGTACAGTCTTATGGGTTTGAACACATGTATGATGCCATGTATCTACCATTATAATACCACACAGAATATTTTCACTGCGCTAAAAATCCTCTGTGTTCTACCTGTTCATCTCTACTTTCTCCAAACACTTGGAGACTGATCTTTTTCTTGTTTCCATTGTTTTGCCTTTTCCAGAATGTCTTATAGTTGAAATTGTACAATATGTAGTCTCTTCACATTGGCTTTTTTCCACTTAATAATATGCACGTAAGATTCCTTCATGTCTTTTCATGGCTTGATAGCTAATTTCTTTTTAGCCTTGATCCATTGTCTGGATGTACCACAGTCTATCCCTTCACCAACTGAAGGACAACTTGATTGTTTCCAGGTTTGGCAATTATGAATAAAGCTACAGTGAACATCCATGAGCAGGTTTTTGTGTGGACATAGGTTTTTGTTTCCTTGGGTCAGTACCAATGAGTGCAGTTGCTGGATTGGATGGTAATAGTGTATTTAAATTGCATGGTTTTTAAAGAAACTGCTGAACTGTCTTCTAAGTAGCTATACCAGTTTTGATTGCCAGGAGCAATGGATGAGAGTTCTTGTTGCTCCATAGCCTTACTAGCATTCGGTCAGTTATTTTGGATTGTGGCCATTCTTATAGATGTGTACTAGTATCTCATTGTTTGAATTTACTTTTCCCTGACGACATGTGATGTGGAGCATCTTTTCATATGCTTGTTTGCCATCTGTATATCTCCTTGGTGAGGTATTTGGCAAGGTTTTTGGCCCATTTTTAATCATGTTTTCTTACTGTTGAGTTTTAAGAGTTCTTCGTGTATTTTGTATAAGTCTTTTATCAGATATATCTTTTGCAAATAATTTCTCACAATCTGTAGTTGTCTTCTTATTTTCCTGAACTTGTCTTTTGAAGAACAGAAATTTTTAATTTTAATGAAGTCCAGTTTATTTTTTCTTTTCATGGAATGTGCTTTTGGTGTTGTATCTAGAAAATCATTGCCAAACCAAGGTTCGTCTAGATTTTCTCCTATATTTTCTAGGAGTTTTATAGTTTCGCATTTGACATTTAGGTCTATGATCCTTTTTGAGTTAATTTTTATGACAGATATAAGGTATGTGTCTAGATTCATTTTTTTGCATGTGAATGTCCAGTTATTCCAGCATCATTTGTTGAAAAGACTATCTTCATTGTATTGCCCTTTCCCCTTTGTCCAAGATCAGTTGTCTGTATTTGTGTGGGTCTGTTTTGTTCCGTTGATCTATTTCTTTTTTCTTTTACTAATACCACAGTCTTGATTAGTGTAGCTTTATAGTGAGTTTTGAAGTTGGGTAGTATCAGTCCCTTAACTTTGTTCTTTTCCTTTAATATTATATCGGCTATTCTGGGTCTTTTGTCTCTCAACATAAACTTCAGAGTCAGTTTGTTGATATCCACAAAATAACTTGCTGGGATTTTGATTGAGATTGCATTGAATCTGTAGATGAAGTTGGGAAGAATTGATATCTTGATGATATATATTTTTTTATCCATGAGCATGGAATATCTCTCCATTTATTTAGTTCTTTAATTTCTTTCATTGAAGTTATGTAATTTTTCCTCAGACAGATCCTGTACATATTTTGTTAGATTTATACTCAAGTATTTAATTTTTAGGGGTATGAATGTAAATGGTATTTGTTTTTAAATTCAAATTCTACTTGTTCATTGCTGGTATATAGGAAAGTGATTAACTTTTGTATATTAACCTTATAGTCTACAAATTTTCTATAATCACTTAACTACTTCTAGAAGTTTTTTATCTGATGTTTTCATATTTTCTACATAGACAGTCATGTCATCTATGAATAAAGAGTTTTATTTCTTCTTTTCAGCTGACATGATCTCATGTTGTTTTGATTGTTTGAACTGCAGTGAAGGAACATAGTTTTGTTTAACTCTATACGGTCTCAACGTATTTGACCAAGAAAATTTTGTTTCATAGTACCTACTATTATCCCATGAAATTAATTTTTAAACACATGTGAGGAATGATTGTTAAGGAATTTTGCCCCACTTCTTGGGCAGCAGTAAAAAACATTGGAGACAACCTTTCAGGAAATTATGAAACTGTTCTTTACACTTACTGGCCATCTCTGTGGAATGGAATAACAAAGAAGGTTGATAATATTTTATATTTTTGAAAAGCCTATGATACAAAGTTTCTGCCATTAGAAAAATAACACTTCACCCAAAGTGAAAACTTGAACTCCTGTTCTTTCAGGTTTGATAGGAAAATCACCCTGTAACAAATTATCCAGAAATTTAGTAATTTAGCACACATTTATCGTCTTAAAAGTTTGTGAATCAGGATCTGAGTGCAGCTTATTTGGATCCTCTTCTTCATGTTCTTTCACAGGCTGCAATCAAGTTGTTGGGTGGGCTGTAGTCATCTTAAAGCTCGACTGAGGAAGGATCTGCTTCCAAGTTCACATAGTTGTTGGCAGAATTAGTTTCTTTCTAGTTGTGGACCAGGGGTTGACATTTGACATTTAGGTGTATGATCCTTTTTGAGTTAATTTTGCCATATTTCCATATTTGACATTTGACATTTAGGTCTATGATCCTTTTTGAGTTAATTTTGCCATATTTCCAAAATGCATAAGCAGAGAAAGCAATAGAAAAGAGTCTGTTAGTTAGGCAGAAGTCACGGTTTTTCATAACCAACTCATGGATGTGATATCCATCACTTTTTCTCTTTGTTAGAGGCATTTCACTAAGACTCAAAGGGATGGGATAACAATACCATGGATACCAGGAAGTAGGGATCACTGGAGGACGTCTTAGAAGTCTGCCTACCACAGGTTGTAATCCGTCAGCTGTATGCTACACACTGTGCTAGGTGTATGTATAAGAAAGATGAATGAACACAGGAAGTCTCTGTTTAATATAGGTAGCTATGTGTGGACATTAAATTAGAAGAATACTTGGCTTGTGTAGTATTTGCTTCTACTATCTGAGGCAACCATTAGTGCTGGCAACCGTGTTGTCTTTACTACATTTTGTGATCACACATAGTTATCAAACAAATGAGGGAACTCTTGTCTGGATGTTGTAGGGGCTGTATCACAAATGGAGAGAAATCATGGAATAATGCAATGAAAGAGGTATTAGAGGATAATTAATTAACTTGTCCCCAGCCCCTTGGGAGAATTTCTTCAATAATATCCCCAACAGATGGCCTTCATTCTCTGCTTAAATACCTTTAAGTTTGGAGTAACCCCATTTCACTATTGTACAATTCTTATGTTTATTACAAGGTTAGTTCCTTCAAATAGTTGTTCCTTCACATAACATGTATCATGCAAAATTCAAAAGTTACATGAGGAAGCACGTGCTGTGAAAAATCTCTCTTATCAGTATGTCTGTCAGGTATCCAAGGCCCTTCCCTAGAAACACATGTTATTGCTAGTTTCTTGTGAATCTTTCTATAAAAAAGTCTGTGTATGTATCCTTTTAAAAAAAGATTGTTTCATTAAGTTTCTAAAAAATTTATATTTGGTCTGTAAGCTCAACAAAGCAGGACTTTGTGTTATGCCTCATTGTATCCCCAGTGTCTGTAGCAGTGCTTGACACATAGTAGGACCTCAGTAAATATTTTTGAATGAATGAATCTTGCTTTATTTTACTTTTTTGGTAAGTGTTCTTCATCTGCTATTTCTTAGACGTGCCATTTCCCTCCATTTCCTGTTTATATTTTTAATCCTCAGATTAATTTGTGTATATGATATGATGTAAGGATCTAATTTTATCTTATTATATGTGGACAGATAGTTGACCCAGCACCATTTATTCAGTAATTAGTCATTTCCCACTGATTAATAATGCCGGCCTGTGCTGTATCAAGTTTCCGTGTATTCATGAATCTATTTAGGGCCTATTCTGTTCTTTGACTTGTTTATTGATCCCTGTGCTGGCACTACACTGTTTTAAATGCTATACCTTTGTAGAGGGCTTTGGCTTTCCTTCCTCGCATTTTTCTTTAACATTGTCTTGGCTATTCTTGTCACTTTATTTTTCCATATGAATTTTGGCACCAACTTGTTAATAAGTCCTCAGAAAAACACTGTTGAGATTTTGAAAGTATGTTGAATTTATAGGTTAATTTGAAGGAGAATTGCTATCTTAATGATACACTATTTTTGTGATTGGGAAAATAATAGCTCTCCATTTGTTTAGGACATTATTATTTTATTTTTTATTGTGCTGTATTGATTGTAAGATAGATTTTATTATTATTACTAATTTTTTTGTTTTAAATAATTTCATAAGTAGTTTTAATTATATTCAAAGGTACATATATGATGTAGCAAAAAATCATTATTTTTTTCACTTTTTTAAAATTGAGGGGCTTCTCTGGTGGCACAGTGGTTAAGAATCCACTTGCCAGTGCAAGGGACATGGGTTCGAGCCCTGGGCCAGGAGGATCCCACATGCCGTGGAGCAATTAAGCTGTGGGCCACAACTACTGAGCCTGCGCTCTAGAGCCTGCAAGCCACAACTGTTGAGTTCATATGCTGCAACTACTGAAGCCCGCACACCTAGAGGCTGTGCTCCACAACAAGAGAGGCCACCACAATGGGAGGCCCATGCACTGCAACGGAGAGTAGCCCCCCACTCACTGCAACTAGAAAAAGCCCATGCGCAGAAGTGAAGACCCAATGCAGCCAATAAATAAATAAATAAATAATAAATATAAAATAAAATTGGGGTATTATTATATTAGCTTCAAACATTCAACATAATGGTTCAATATTTATATACATTGTGAAAATGATTACCATGGTAAGTCTAGTTAACATGTATGTATGACCATAATAGTTACAAAATTTTTGTGTGTGAGTGATGAGAACTTTCAAGGTCTACTCTCCTAGGAACTTTCAAATATAAATACAGTATTATTATATTTTCAGACAAATTATAATCTCTGAAGTTGAGATATTTCTCATAATCGAAGTTTTTTTTATCATGGTTCATAGTTTTGGGAGTATTTTAATTCCTTTGTGTTTTGATGTCTTATGTTAAATGAAATATGGCATGTCTTTCAGTAAAGTTTTATAATGATTTTTAAATAGCTTTATTGAGAA
Organism: Hippopotamus amphibius kiboko; assembly: GCF_030028045.1. Taxonomy (NCBI): domain Eukaryota; kingdom Metazoa; phylum Chordata; class Mammalia; order Artiodactyla; family Hippopotamidae; genus Hippopotamus; species Hippopotamus amphibius. Next base: position 52,960,408 of record NC_080189.1, on the reverse strand, counting down.
ATAACTTAAACTCCTTACAGTTCACTCATTTAAAGTTTACAACTCAGTGACTTTTAGTATATTCATAGATACATGCAAACTATCACCACAGTCGGTTTTAGAACGTTCTCATTACCTCAAAGGGAAATCCCATATTCTTTAATTATGGACACTCTATATCACTATCCAGCAACACCAGCCCTAAATGACCACTAATTTACTTTTTGTCTCTCTAGATATTTTCTATTCTGGGCATACATATGAATGGAATCGTATAGTATATAAACTTTTATGAGTGACTTTTTTAATTTAGCATAATGTTTTCAAGGTTTATTCAAGTTTTATTATGTATCAGTACTTATTCCTTTTATTAGCTAAATAATATTTCATTGTTTGGGTTTACCACATTTATCCTTTCATCTGTTGATGGACATTTGGGTTGTTTCTACCTTTTGGCTATTATGAATAATGGTGCTGTGAACATTGGTATACAAGTTTCTCTGTGGACATATGTTTTCATTTCTCTTGGCTGTATACCTAGGAGTGCAGTTACTGGGTCAAATCGTAACTTATGTTTAGTTGTTTGAGGAACTGCCAGACTCTTTCCCAAAGTGGCTGCAACCACTTTATATTTCCATCAGCAGTGTATCAGGCAAGGTTCTAAGTTTTTGTCCTTCTCAACACTTGTTTTTACCTGACTTTTTGCTTCTAGCCATCCTAAGTGGGTATGAAGTGGTATTTCATTGTAGTTTCAGTTTGCATTTCCCTGCTGACTAGTGATGTTGAGCATCTTTTCATTTCTTTATCGGCCATTTGTATATATGTATTTCTTGGAGAAGTGTCTATTCAGAACCTTTGCTCATTTTAAAATTGGGTTGTCTTTATATTACTGAGTTGTAAGAATTCCTTATATTCTAGATACAAGTCTTTTATTAGGTGTGTGATTTGCAAATATTTTCTCCCATTCTATGGGTTGCATTTTCACTTTATTTATTTATTTATTGGCTGCATTGGGTCTTTGTTGCTGCGTGCGAACTTTCTCTGGTTATGGCGAGCAGGAGCTGCTCTTCATGTGGTGTGCAGGCTTCTCATTGTGGTGGCTTCTTTTGTTGTGGAGCACAGGCTCTAGGCACACAGGCTTCAGAAGTTGTGGCATGTGGGCTCAGTGGTTGTGGCTTGCGAGCTCTAGAGAATAGGCTCAGTAGTTGTGGCACACAGGCTTAGTTGCTCCTTGTCATGTGGGATTCTCCCGGAGCAGGGCTCAAACCTGTGTCCCCTGCTTTGGCAGGCAGGTTCTTAACCACAGCGCCACCAGGGAAGTCCCTCACTTTATTTTTTAATTGAGGTATGTTTGATGTACAGTGTTATATGAATTTTCAGGTATGCAACAGTGATTCACAAGTTTTAAAGGTTATATTCCATGTATAGCTCTTATAAAATATTGGCCATATTTTGTGTGTTGTACAATGTATCCTTATGTATTTTATACATAGTAGTTTGTAACTCTGAGTCTCCTACCCATATCTTGCCCCTCCCCCATCCCCTCTCCCTATTGTTAGCTACTAGTTTATTCTCTGTGTGATTCTGTTTCTTTTTTGTTATATTCACTGATTTGTTTTATTTTTTAGATTCCACATAGAAGTGATATCATAGTGTCTTTCTCTGTCTGACTTATTTCACTTAGCATAATACCCTCCAAGTCCATCCATGTTTTTACAAATGGCAAGATTTCATTATTTTTTATGGCTAAATAATATTCCATTGAATGTGTATACCACATCTTCTTTATCCATTCATATGTTAATGGACACTTACGTTGCTTCCATATATTGGAAATTGTATATAATGCTACTACAAACATTGGGGTGCATTTATCTTTTTGAATTAATGTTTTTTTTTTGTATATATGCACAGAAATGGAATTGCTAAATCATATGGTGGTTCTATTTTTACTTTTTGAGAAACCCCCATACTGTTTTCCACAATGGCTGCACCAATTTACATTCCCACCAGTGGTGTAGGAGAGTTCCCTTTTCTCCACATCCTCGCCAACATTTGTTATTTATGTTCTTTTTGATGATAGCCATTCTGACAGATGTGAGGTGATATCTCATTGTGGTTTTCATTTGCATTACTCTGATGATTAGTGATGTTGAGCATCTTTTCATGTGCCTATAGGCTATCTGTATTTCTTCTTTGGAAAAATGTCCTTTCAGGTCTTCTGCCCATTTTTAAAATGGGTTGTTTGTTTTTTTGATGTTGAGATATATGAGCTATTTATATATTTTGGATAGTAACCCCTTATCAGTCATATCATTTGTAAATATTTTCTCTCATTAAGTAAGTTGTCTTTTTATTTTGTCAATGATTTCCTCTGCTGTGCAAAAGCTTTTATGTTTAATTAGGCCCCATTTATTTATTTTTGCTTTTATTTCCTTTGCTTTAGGAGATAGATCCAAAAAATATATTGCTGCTGGTTTATGTCACAGAATTTTCTGCCTGTGTTTTCCCCTAGGCATTTCATGATTTCAGGTTTTACATTTAGGTCTTTAATCCATTTTGAGATTATTTTTGTATATGGTGTTAGAGAATGTTCTGATTTCATTCTTTTACATATATCTGACCAGTTTTCCTAACACCACTTATTGAAGAGCCTGTCTTTTCTACATTGTATTTTTTTGCTTCCTTTGTATATTAATTAATCATAGGTGCATGGGTTTATTTCTGGGCTCTCTATTCTGTTCCATTGAGCTTTTGTCTTTGTTTTTTTTTGTGTGTCATTACCATGCTGTTTTGATTACTCTAGCTTTGTAGTGTAGTCTGAAGTTAGGGAGTATGATACCTCCAGCTTTGTTCTTTTTTTTGAAGATTGCTTTGGCAATTTGGGTTTTTTTCTGGTTCCACATAAATTTAGGATTATTTGTTCTATTTCTGTGAAAAATGTCATAGGTATTTTAATAGGGATTACATTAAATCTGTAGATTGTTTTGGATATTATGGTCATTTTAACAATATTAATTCTTCCAGTCCAAAAACATGGTCTATCTTTCCACTTCGTTATATTATTTTCAAATTCCTTCACCAGGCTTTATAGTTTTCAAATTATAGGTCTTTCACCTCTTTGGTTAAGTTTATTTCAAGGTATTTCATTCTTTTTGATGTGATTTTAAATGGGATTGTTCTCTTGCTTTATCTTTCTGGTATTTCATTACTCGTGTGTAGAAAATAAACAGATTTCTGTATATCAGTCCAACATTTTTCAACTTCAATGAATTCCCTTATTAGTTCTAATAGTTTTTTGGTGGAGACTTTGGGGTTTTGTATATATAGTATTATGTCTTTTGCAAATAGTGACAATTTTATTTCTTCCCTTTAATTTATATGTCTTTTATTTCTTTTTCTTGTCTGATTACGATGGATAGGACTTCCAATACTATGTTAAACAGAAAAGTGGTGAGAGTGGGCATCCTTGTCTTGTTCATAATTTTAGAAGAAAGGCTTTCAGCTTTTCACCATTGAGTATAATGTTAGCTGTGGATTTGTCATAGATAGGCTTTATTATGTTGAGAAATGTTCACTCTGTATAAACTCTGATGAGAGTTTTTATCCTGAATGGATGTTGAATTTTTCTCAAGTGCTTTATCTGTGTCTGAGATGATTGTGTGATTTTTATGATTTTTAGCCTTCATTTTGTTAATCTGGTGTATCGTAATGATTGATTTGTGAATGTTGAACCATCCTTACATACCTGGAATAAATCCCTCTTGATAATGGTATTTGAACCTTTTTATATATTGTTGGATTTGGTTTGCTAGTATTTTGTTGAGGATGTTTGCACCTCTATTGCAAAAATACAGATATTGGCCTGTAATTTTCTTTTTTGGTAGTGTCTTTATCTGGTTTTGGTATAAAGGCAGTGGTGGCCTTGTAGAATGAATTTGGGAGTGTTCCATCCTCTTCAAGTTTTTGGAATAGTTTGAGAAGGACAGGTATTACCGCTTCTTTGTTTGTTTGGTGGAATTCATTTGTGAAACTGTCTGCTCCTTGAATTTTGTATATGGGGAGTTTTTAAAATTACGGTTTCAGTGTCACTCCTGGTGATTAGTCTCTTCAGATTATCTATTTCTTCCCAACTCAGTCTTGCTAGGTTTTATGTTTCTAGATATTTGTCCATTTCTTCTAGATTGTCCAATTTACTGGCATAAAACTGTTGTAGTATTCTGTTGTTTTTATATCTCTGGGTATTGGTTATTATTTCTCCTCTTTCACTTCTTATTTTGTTTATTTGGGACCTCTCCCTTTTCTTCATGCAGCTGGCTAAGGTTTGTCAATTTTGTTTATGTTTTCAAAAAACCATCCCTTGGTTTCATTGATCTTTTTTGTTTTTATTTTATTTATTTCCTCTCTGATATTTGCTATTTTCTTTCTTCTACTGACTTTGAGCTTCGTTTGTTCTTTTTCTAATTCCTTTAGATTGTAGGTTAGGTTGTTTGTTTCTTGTTACTTGAGGTAGGTCTTAATTGCTATAAATGTCCCTTTTAGCACTGCTTTTGTTACATTCCATAGATTTTGGGAAGTTGTGTTTCCATTTTCATTTCTTTCAAGGTATTTTTTGACTTCCTCTTTGACTCATTGGTGTTTTAGTAGCATGTTGTTTAGTCTCCATATGTTTGTACTTTTCCCATTTTTCCTTCTGTAATTGTTTTCTAGTTTGTTTTGTGATTGGAAGAAATGCTTGATAATAAATTCTGTCCTCTTAAATTTGTTGAGACTTGTTTTGTGGCTTAGCATGTGATCTGTCCTGGAGAATGTTCCATTTGCATTTGAAAAGCATGTGTATTTAGGTGATTTTGAATGGAATGTCCTGGAGATATTTATTAAGTGTAACTGGTCTGTTGTGTGCTGTAAGACCACAGTGGCCTTCTTGGTTTTCTGTCTGGATGATCTGTCTGTCCATTGATGTAAGTGGGGTGTTAAAGTTGCCTAGTATTATTGTATTGTTGTCAGTTTATCCCTTTATACCTGTTAATATTTGCCTTATATGTTTAGGTCCTCCTGTATTGCGTGCATATATGTTAATGAGTGTAATATCCTCTTCTTGTATTTATCCCTATATCATTATATAATGACCTTCTTTGTCTTTTGTTATAGAGTTTGTTTTAAAGTCTATTTTGTCTGATATGAGTCACAACCACCAGTTTTTTATTGTTTCCATTTGCATGAAATATCGTTTTTCCATCCACTTACTGTGTGCTTCTTTAGCTCTGAAGTGAGTTTTTCATAAGGAGTATACAGATGGGCCTGGATTTTTATCCATTCAGCTACCCTGTGTCTTGATTGGAGCATTTAGTCCATTGACATTTCAAATAATTATTAATAGGTATGTTGTTATTGCCATTTTGTTACTTTTTTTCTGGTGATTTTTGTAGTTCTTCTCTGCTTATTTCTTCTCCTTTTATTTTTCCCTTGTGGTTTGATGATTTTCTCTAGGGGTTTGTTTGTGTTTCTTTCTTTCTAGTTTTTGTGTATCTGTTGAAGGTTTTTGATTTGTGGTTACCGTGATGTACATATATGTTGACCTGTAACTATATCTACTTGTTTTAAACTGGTAGTTATTTAAGTTCAAACGGATTCTAAAAGATCTGTGTTTTTACTCCCCTCCCCCACATTTTGTGTGTTTTATGTCCTTTTTTACATCTTTACCCCTTAACTCTTTATTGTGGTTATAGTTGCTTTTAGCATTTTTGTCCTTTCATCTTTGCACTAGCTTATTTAAGTGGTTGATCCCCAGCCTTTACTATATATTTGCCTTTACTAATGGGATATTTTCTTTCTTCATGTTACAAGCTTTTCTTTTCCTTTAGAGAAAATTCTTTAACATTTCTTTTAGAATAGGTTTAGTATTAATGAACTCTTAGCTTTTGTTGTCAAGAAGTTCTTTATCTCTCCTTCAACTCTAAATGATAATCTTTCTGGGTAGAGTATCCTAGGTGCAAGGTTTTTCCCCTTTCATTACTCTGAATATGCTATTGCGTGCTATTCTGGCCTGCGAAATTTCTGTAGAAAAATAAGCTGATAGTCTTAAGGGGATTTCCTTGTATGTGATACTTTGTTTTTCTCTTGCTGCCTTTATTAGTCTCTTTTTTTCTGTCACTTTTGACATTTTAATTATGATACGTCTTGGTGTGTATCTGTTGTGTTCATTTTGTTTGGGACCCTCTGTGTTTCCTGTACCTGGATATCTGTTTCCTTCTTTAGGTTTTGGAAGTATTCAAGCATAATTTCATCAAATACATTTTCAACTCATTTCACTTTCCTTTTTTTTTCTGGGACTCCTGTAATGCAAATGTTGGTATGCTTCATGTTATCTCAAAGATCCCTTAAAAACTATTTCATTCATTATCTCTTAAAGTGTTCCATTCATTATTTAATTTTTTCATTCACTGCCTAGTAGTTTTTGCATCATTTAATGATGATACTCTAGATACTTTATTTTGTTGAATACTGGTGATTTTCTAGTTCTGTTATTGCATCTGTGTTTATTAATTGAATTGTTTTGATAAACTTTGTCTCAACAGTTATTGGTTTACCCTACATTTTAGTTCATTCAGGGAAAGCAGTTTTAAGAAAAATTACTTGGTGTCTTGGCAACCTCTAAAAGGTATCAGTCAAATTTTAAAATTTTGTTTTAAGTGGTATGATTATAATCTTATGAATTTAAACATATTTTAATGTCTCAATTTCTTGAAGTCATTTTAAAAAGTCTGTTTGCTCAAATTCTAATTTTTTGAGAACTCTATTCAAGATGGATCCTGTGACCTTTGTCACGCATTGAATTGTATTTTATAATTTGCTTTTTGCATAAAGTGTCTCTTATTTTCTTGTACATTCTTTGCCCAATAACTGGAATTAGCCATTTCCCCAAGGAACCTGGAATCCTTTTAGTAGGAAATTTAGAGACAAAAATGTGGGTGCAAAGATTGTTCAATGTTATTGGTTTTTTTCAGTAGGAAGTTCTTTTTTTTAATTAGAAAAAGGAAAATGAATACATATTTTGTATCAGTATTTCCAAATCAAATTCAAAATTATAGGCCTTTTACTTAATACAAAATTTCTCTTTCCTTTTATACTAATATTTATTTTTATGATATTAGCAATTATGTAATTGCTTTATCTTGAAATAAATGTGATAGTTTGAAATAACAGTTGTATTATTAGAGATAGTAAGGTTATTGAGTACAATTTAACATTTCTTTGAAGGTCTTTCTTTAGAATGTATCTCACTAGATCCTTATCCCACTAAGATTGTGTAGCCAAAATACTTTTTTTAAAGTCAGTTAAAATAATTTTCTGTGTGATTATGTTATCTGATATATATTTATTTGTTGAATTTTGGTTTTGAAATTTAGAGATTGCTTTTCTTTTTGTTCTTTAGCTGTGTTTTATAATTTTATAATATATTATAATTTGCAAGAGGCAAAACCTTAAGGTAGACATTTTTTGTTTGTAGTTACTTTTGGGAATTGAGAAAACTGTTTTTTCCTAGGAATTATGTAATTTTGTTTATACATTTAGATTTTTGATAAATTTGTAATTATCCTGATATTTGGTGTAAGGAATAGATCTGATTTTATCTTTTTCTTTTGGGTCCATTTGTCTCCATACCTTTTATTAAAAAGTTATCCACTTCCTCCATTAGAAATGTCATATTTCTTATAATAAGATTTTATTTGTACGGGAGTATATCTTTAGTTTTTCTGTTTTGTTCCATTGGTGTGTTTATTCTTATTCCTTTGCCATGTTCCTTTAATTCACAGACTTTATGATATCTTTTGATACTTGGGAGGGCTAATTTCTTCCTTATTGCTACTTTTTATCAGAACTTTCATGTCTGTTCTCACTTATTATTCTTATAAAAGATCTATACAGTTAATTTATCTAGTTCCAAGGGGGAAAAACTGATGGTTATTGGAATCAGGTAAAGCTTATATATTAACTTAAAAATTGACACATTATTGATGAGATCCTTTTTGTCCAAGAACACGATATGATTTTCTACTTGTTCTAAATCTATTTTTGTGGCTTTCAAGAGTGTATGCTAGTTTTTTTTTCATTTAGATTTTGTAATTTTTAGTTAAGTTTATACTTACTAAAGTTACTGTCTTTAAATACGTTTGAAAACATACTCTGTAGGCACTATGGACATTTGCATTCATTCTGTTAGCAAATGTATACTGAATACCTCTATGTCCCTGACACTATGCTTATCGTTGGGGATGAAGTGAGAAACTGATTTCTAGTCTTAGAGTCTAATGAGGGCACTAGCAATAAATAGGTGATTTTTATTTACTGTGAAATGTGCTCTGATTGGAGTCATCACAGGGAGCAAAAAAAAAGCATACTTTGGGAGGTGGAACTAGTGGAAGAGCAACATTATAGTGTTATTTACATATGATAACACAAATGACATTCTTTGCAATTGTGGTACATAATAAATTCTGGCCTCCATAATGATGATGATAATGTTAGTGGTGGTAGAAGTGTTTAAAGAGGAAATCATTTCATAAGTGAAACCAGAAACAGTTGACCAAATAAAGGAGGGTACCTTTCTAGACAGAGGAGCTTCAGTGTAAAATTTTCATAGTGTCAAATTCTGACTAGTGCCCTAAAAAAAGAGGGAAAATTGGAAGTAAAAAAAAAAGTCAGGTTTTTTTTTTAATTTCAGTTAATTTTGATATATTTCAGTTATGATTTTTTTTCCTTCTACATTATTTCCCTGTAATTTGATTCCATCGTTTTAATACTGGATTAGTCTCTTCCCAATAAAAATTAGTTGGTTTTGGTAAAAATTTTTAAAGACCTAAATAGGAAGAATTTATTTTAGCTCTGTATCATTGATTAAAAGTATTTTTGAATTGGATACTCCTTACTTATTACAGGTTTGTCCCTTTGTTCATTTGATTTTATTTTTGTTTTGTAACTTCTCTTTTTCTTGCAGGACGATAATGTCAAATCCCTTCTCTGTAGCTTGATCTGTTGTAGAAGTTCAGTGACTACTGAGCAAGTTTTGAATGCTGAATGTTTCTTGCTGCCAAAGAGGAAGTCAACTGCAAACTCACGAAAAATTGAATACACCCCCAAAAAAGAGAAAGAAGAATTAAAGATGGAGAACTTGGATAAAGATAAGGAAAAGACAAGATATGGTGAAGCCAACTTTGATTGATAGATTAGTATCTTTTGTTGTTGCAGATATTCCTTCTTAAAACTTTGTTTAGTTTGGTTAAATAAACAGAAAAAAAAAATCTGAAAGTGTTCTGGAGCTAGTTGGGTTGTATCTTTGATATTCCAGTTGTGAAAAATAAAAGATGTTTGGCTATACAAGGAAATTGTATACTTCGGAATTTCATTTAACTAGAGTTGTTAGGGAAGGATTTTCTGTCTGTAGTTACTTTTTTTGTTGTTGTTGTTGTTGTTGTGGCACACGGGCTTAGTTGCTCCGTGTTATGTGGGATCTTCCTGGAGCAGGGATCGAACCCGTGTCCCCTGCATTGGCAGGCGGACTCCTAACCACTGCGCCACCTAGGAAGCCCTGTAGTTACTTTTTGAAATTGCATAATCAGACTATGTTACTTGTAATAGAAAAGATTATTAGATTGTTGGATAGGTCCTACACAGATTTTTAGTATGTAGGCCAGCTCGTGATGAAGGGTAATACTTTTGTTTAACAGATGTTAGTTGACATATGCTTTGTACCCAGTCCTGGAAATATAAAGGTAAATTAAACATGGTTCTTACACTTAAAAACACAGAAATCCATTGAGAAAGTTAGAGTTAAACAGATCTTCATAGTGCAATGTAGAATATCTGATGATAGCTTTGGACAGAGCTTTATGTGATTACACAGGAGGGATACTCATCCTGTGGAAAAGGGATGTCATGGAAAGCTTTCTGGAAGAGATACTGCCTTAGTTAAATCTTAAAGGATGAGTAGTAAAGGTGAAGGAGTATCAAGAGTATCTTATTAGCAGAGAAAGCATGATGAAAGCACTGAAGGGAGAAACAGTTTCCTGTGTTTAATAGTCAGGGAGTAGTCATATAGGTAGATGAGAGCTTTATATGAAATAATAAAATGCTCATACTTTATAATTTTATAGGAAATGTGGAGCCATTGAAGAATTTTAAACAGCTTTAGCTCCCTCAAAATCCATCTTATACTTACTACCGGGGTGAGAGGTAGGGAGACTGATCAGAAGGATATTATGATAAAATGGGTGAGCAGTGGTGAAAATAAGATCTTCAGAAGGAGAAATAGTGATGAAACATATGGGTCAAATTTATGAAATAGTTAGGCAGTTCTGTTGGACTTGGTGATTGAAGCATATATAGACTAAAGTAGTATGTTAGAGTCTCTAGATGCCTATTCAAAATCTAGTCTTCCTTTCTTCTTTAGTAGTAGATAACAGTTTTATTTGGGGTGGCAGTGTACATGATTAAAAGACTACATTTACCATTTTCTCCATTAGTTGAGGCTTTTTGACTAAATTTTTGCAAATAAGGCTACTTAAAAGGAGCTGACTTAGCTTAGAGGTGTGCCCTTTCACTTTTACCCCTTTCCTATTGCCTAGAAGCTAACATGGTGGTTAGAATTTAAGCAGTCTCCTTGGATCATGATGTGACCTTGAGGATGAAAGTGGTGAACTAGGATGATGGAGCAGCAAGTTAGAAGGAGCTGATGTTCCTAATAATTCTGGAACCTTTGTACTAGTCTCAAGATTTCATGTTATTTGAGAGAATAAACCCTTATGTTAGAGTGTGGTCCCTATATCAGCAGCGTCAGCATCACCTGGACGCTTATTTGAAATGCAAATTCTTGGCTCCACTTCAGATATTTTAAATGTGAATCTCTGGGGGGTGGAGCCTGGCAATCTGTGTTTTAACAAGCACTGTACTAAAGAGTACCATTGCCACACATTCAAGCTATTGTTCCTTTTTGTGTTTCTTGTTTTACAGTAGAACTTAATTCTAGCTGATTAAGTAATAAAGACACAGCAGTTAGGTTTAAAACAAAGTTGGATAATTTAAAGGAACAAAGAATAGATCACTTTACTTATACTCACTATTTTAAATAAAGAATTAGATCAGCATTTTCCAGATGCATTCTGCTGAACACTAGTCCCTTGGGATGTTCATCACAAAAAGAATTCTGTGATTAGTTGTTTGGGAAATAATGAATGCTAAATCGGAGATTGATCATGCAAATAGAGGGTAAAGTTTCCAAAAAGTTTTCCAGAAAAGAAACCTGCTTAGTTTTATTTAGCCAGCATATGCCAAAATTGACGAGACCCCCTTTTTCACGTAATACCTAGCAACTTCTCTCTTGTGAAACTAGAGTTTCAGATTTTGTGGCATACCAAGTTAGATAGTACTTATTTTTATCTCTTGTTTTAAAATGGCAAATATTAATGTGTTGTGGAAAGAGAGAAATTCATGTGTCTCTTCAATGCCATAGATGTTTCTTTAGATATGTGTATGTATGTGTAAGAGCAACGCAGAGGCAAACAGATGTGTTCACTGCTCTGTGAGCAGTCTGAGAATGATGCAGTATGTAATAAGCTACATACAAGAATAAAATGTATGTCATCACAAGAAGAGGAAGGGAAGAGAAGAATAATGAGGTTGGGGTATAGATGTTTGACTCATTTTAGAGGTGCAATAGGATTCTGCTTATTCAGTACTGGAAAAAGGTATTCCAGATGAAGGAGATTAAGAAAACTCAAAGGGTAGATTTGGGAAAGGGCAAGAATTTGGCTGGAGTATAGGATATTCATGCGGAAGCTGAGAAAAAAGCTTAGAAAAGTATTTTGGGGGCAGATAATGGAGGATCATGAGTTCTATAAGAGAGATGGGACTGTATTATAAATTTATGAGCAGCTGAATCACATAGTCGTGTTTATTTTAAAATAAAATAGCTAACTAGAGAGGATAATTTGGAAAATAACGGAAATAAAAATTCAAGGATGGCATATTTCACTAAAGTAATTGAGGCAAAGAAAACATCTTGTTTTAGATCAAGGTATTGAAAAGTAGAGAATTGAGAGTATAAACTGTTTCTCAAAAGAAATTTATGGGGTGCCTCTGGTCCTTTGATTTTTATAATATCAGTGCTAAGTCATTTCAGTGTATATTTAAATGTCAATATTTGTTAAATTTCTTTTTAGCATCCCTCTTTTAACTCAACAAATGACATGCTTTATCATTTCTTAGTTGTTAGTATAACCATATCTTCTGCCATTAAAACTACACGTGGAAGCAGTTCTGGAATGTAAGGACCTCTGAAAATCTACTGCTCCATAAAAGCAACAAGAACACTGGCAAAAATTGTCAAATCAAGTTTTTCAGAACTCTGGCTTTAACCAGGGACCTGCAACAATTTGAAGAGCTTTTATGGAAGAAAAACAGCTGAATCTTGGTAAGAATTGCAAGCTTTGTAGTGTTTTAATTTGTCCTATTGCCATTTCCTTTCCTCAGCTTTGCAGTAGGCTTATAAACCAACAGCCTCACAATTATGTTAGCTATGAAAAATAATGGCCTAACAGCCCTTGGAATTTGCAGAATGTTTTAAGCTCCTCAGAAAGCCCCATTGCCAGAGAATCGTCACTATTTGGCCTGTCTGGCAGCTCCCTGGAAAAGCCTCATTTGTAGGTCTTGTCATTAACTGATCTAACTCAGAGGTTGCTCAGTAGGAAAACCCTTTTCCCCAGGGCATCTGTTGAAAAAAATCATGACAGTTGTTTAACTGAGGTATCTCCTGAGGTGGCGATAGCTGTTGGTAAAAACGTTTAATAGGAAAACCTGGGAATGATGTTCATAGGGTACATTGAAAAGCTCCAACAAATTCCCAGGGTTCCATAAGGTCATGCACATATTCAGGGCTGTGCATGCCCAGGAAAGACATGCAAGGCCCTAATCTTTCATCTCTGGCTGATCTTGAGGTTCTGGAAACAGGTTCTTGTGAAGGGTAAGGCAGAGTTGTAAACTGCCAGTGTTGAGCTTGTGTCCCAGCGTATAAACAGCCTCTCAGCAGAGGCTGGGAGACTTTCCGGTTCCAGGCATTTAAGGAAGCATCTGTCCAATTATTAGCTGACCACTAAGCTGAGTTGCACATGAAAAGAATACAGACTTCACAGAATTAGTCCAGGAAGGACACTAAGCAAACATCATCATCATCATCACCAATAACAACTAGCAGTAATAAACTCTGTGTTGAGGGTGGGAAATATGATTTTCAAAGTCAGAAATTGCTATGTTTAAGTTTTGAGCAAAAAAAAAAAAAGTGAGACATGAAATAGGAAAGTTATGGTCTATATGCTGGAAAAAGCAACCAATAAAAACTGTTCCAGAGGAAGATAGACATTGGACTTTAAGTTCACAAAGACTATATCAACTATTAAAACATGTTCAAAGGACTAAAGGAAACCATTTTTGAAGAATTAAAGGATAGTGTGAGAATAATGTTTCACCAGAGAATGCCGATAGAAATTATAACAAAGAACCAAATAGAAACTAGGGAGCTCAAAAGTACAACTGGAATAAAAAATTCATAAAAGGGGTTCAACAGCAGATTTGAATTGACAAAAGAAAAGGTCAGTGAACTTAAAGATAGGTCAATTTAGATCATCTAGACTGAGAAACAGAAAAAAGAATGAAGAAAAATGTAGAGACCAAGAGGCTTGTGCGACACCATCAAACATGTGACCAGCATAATGGGAGTCCTGGAACTAGGAGAGAAGAAAAAGGGACAGAAAGAGTATTGAAGAAATAATGGCTGAAAATTTTCCAAATTTGATGAAAAACATAAATCTGCATAATCAAGAAGTTCATCAAATTCCAAGTAGGGTAAACTCAAAGAGACTCACAACTAGACACATCATAATCAAAACTACTGAAAGCTGAAACCAAGGACAGAATCTTGAAAGTAGCAAGAGAGAAATGACTGAGTACAAGGCATCCTCAATAAGAGCAACATCTGATTTTTCATCAGAAATAAATGGAGGCTAGAATTCACAGTTGGATGATACATTTAAAGTACTGAAAGAAGAAAACCTTGTCAAACAAAAATTGTATATCTAGCAAAAATGGAGATATTAAGATTTTGCTTTATGATATTAAGCCACTCTTAGATAAACAGAATTTGTTACTAGAATATCTGCCGTACAAAAACGAAGGGTTCTTTCAGCCTGAAATGAAAGCACACTAGACAATAACTTCAGTTTACACACAAAAATATAAAGAGCACTGGTAAGGGGAAATACATGGGTAAATATAAAACAGTATTAATGTATTTTTGTTTGTAACTTTTCTTTCTGATTTAAAGAAAACTGCATAAAGCATTAATTATAAGACTGTGTTAATGGGCTTATAATGTGGAAAGATGTAATCTTTCTGACAGCACAAAGGATGGGGAGAAAAATGGAGGTAGATTAGGGCAAAGCTTTTGTTTGCTACTGAAATTAAGTTGGTATTAATCCAAACAAGATTGTTTTAAGATTTTAATTGTAATAACCAGTGCAACCATTAAGAAAATCGGAAGTATGGTAGAGGAAACAAAGGAATGGTACACTAGAAGTAGCTAACAATGAAGAAGACAGCAGTGGGAATACAGAGAAAAAAAATATAAGACATACAGAAAATAAACAGTGAAGTGAAAGCAGTAAATCCTGCTATAGTAATTACATTAAGTACAAATGTATTAAATTTTCCAGTCAAAAGATAGAAACTGGAAAAATACATTTTAAAATATGATCAAATTATGTGCTCTCTGTGACAGATGCAATTTTAGTGTCATTACCACAGAGCATTGTTGACACCTGCAGATCAACATGAGGGAGTGAGTGCCTTTCCATTCATATTGGCCCAGCTGACATTTAGATTGAGGACACATGCTGGAAACGATGTTGCCTAGAATATGGAATTCAGCCAGATGGTGTCATTCTTGGCAGGGAAAATCCTAAATTGGAACATATGAATGCATCTTTTGATATCTTTTGTGAGACAAGAGCTGGGCATCCTGTGCCCAGAGCACTCTTCTTGACCTAGAACCAACCGTTATAGATGGGATTCATACAGGCTAGCACCAGTCACTCTCTTACCCAGAGCAGCTTGTTAGCAGAAAGAAGGGTAGTGCGAACAACTATGTCTGAGGTCACTACTCTGGGATCAGAGGTTGTCTACCTTGGACTAGAGAGCATCTGAAAGCTGGCAGAACAGTTTTTGACTTTTGGAAGCTTTGGAGGAAGCATTGAATCAGGATTTACATCTCTCTTAATGGAGTGGTTCATGATAGAATACAGCAGGAAGACTGAATTGAGTTCTCCGTATATTCAGCCCTCAGGATCTTCGCTGCTGTAGAGCCTTATTATAACTCTATTCTTAGAGCACTCAGACTGTAGTTGCATGGTAGACAATGAAGCCATCTGTGACATAAACCATCTTATGCTTGTTGTAGAATGCCTCCTCTTATGTCAGCATTAATAGGCTGCTAGGTCTTCTCTATTATTGTTTGCCTCTGGTTTGAAGGGCCTTTGAATGGGTACCTAATAGAATTCCAGAACAAATTAATATCTTATCTGAGAATATATTTCCCCATGACAACCTTTACCCTCATCATCTCTGCTGACAAAACCTACCAGGAGCAGCTCTCCATGTCAGACATCACTACTGCTTGCTTTGAGTTCTCCAACCAGCTGGTTGTGTGATCCTCAACTTGGGAAGTACATGGCCTGCTACCTGCTATACCAAGGGGATGTTGTTCATAAGGGTGTGGATGCAGCGATTGCAGCCATGAAGTCAAGGAACTCTGTTCAGTTTGTAGATTGGCTTCCAAATGGTTTCAAGGTGGCCATCAACAATCAGTTACCCCATGATGATGCCAGGAGTTAACCTGGCCGAATTGCAGAAGGCTATCTGCATGCTGAGCAACAGCATAGCCGTTGTGAAGGCCTTAACCCTTTTAGACCACCGGTTTGACATCATGTATGCTAAGAGGGCATTTCTACATTGGTATATCAGAAGAGGTGTGGGAGTTCTCAGACAGCAGGGAAGATTTGGCAGCCTTAGAGAAAGATTATAAGTAAGTGGGGTAAAGTTTCTGGTGTAAATATGATTGGTTAAAAAATGAATAAGTTAAAGTGTTATGCTTTCTTTTTAAGACATTATACACTTAGTGGGTAGAGTTTCCTTGATTAGAAAAAAAAATAAATTAGGCAAGATCCTAAGTTTCACATTATATCACATGGCTCAATATTAACAATGAACACATATTTCCTTGTCTGTCAGTAACATTCAGCACTACTATCTGTGAACCTTCTAAGGTTTGGAGTCCTTTGAACTGCTGCATCACTTTGTGTGTATGTGTGTGTGTGTGTGTGTGTGTGTGTGTGTGTGAGAGGGAGAGGGAGAGGAAGAGAATGGAAACCTGGCTTTATCCTTTGCTTTTTAAAGCAAGAGACTATGAAACCCTGTGCAACATTTATACTTGTCCTTTCTTAACACGAGGTAGAAAACCACACGTAGTTTATTAATATCATTTCCATATATATAAAATATATAGTATGTATTACATTGATTAAATAATTAGAATTTTTAAAAAACACCCAATTTAGGTTCAAATATACAAATAGGTTAAGAGTAGAGAGATGGAAAAGATACACCATGCAAATAGTACCGAAAAGAACTGTAGTGCCTACACTAATATCAGACAGAATAGGCTTTGGCAAAAATTATTACTAAAGATAAAAAATATTTTGGAATGAAAAAAGTCAATACATCACAAAGATGTGTGCATAGATACATCTAACAACAGAGTCCCCAAAATATAAAGCAAAACCTGACAATTGAATGGAGCAATAGACAATTCACCAATAACGATTGGAGATTTTATTACCTCAAGTTTAATAGTGGATAGAACAACTAGGCAGAAGATAAACAAATAGAAGAAGTGAACAGCACTATAAATATTTTTAAGAACTTTTATTGAGATATAATTGACATACAATAAACTGCATATATTTAAAGTGTATAATTTGATATTTTTTTCTTATTAATAATGTATATATGGCAATCCCAATCTCCCAATTCATCCCACCCCAGCCGCCCCCCACTTTCCCCCCTTGGTGTCCATATGTTTGTTCTCTACATCTGTGTCTCTATTTCTACCTTGCAAACTGGTTGATCTGTACCATTTTTCTAGATTCCACATATATGTGTTAATATATGATATTTGTTTTTCTCTTTCTGACTTACTTCACTCTGTATGACAATCTCTAGGTCCATCCATATCTCTACAAATGTCCCAATTTTTTTCCTTTTTATGGCTGAGTAATATTCCTTTGTATATATGTATCACATCTTCTTTATCCATTCATCTGTTGATGGACATTTAGGTTGCTTCCATGACCTGGCTATTGTAAACAGTGGTGCAATGAACATTGGGGTCCATGTGTCTTTTAGAATTATGGTTTCCTCTGTGTATATGCCCAGCAGTGGGATTGTTGGGTCATATGGTAGTTCTATTTTTAGTTTTATAAGGAACCTCCATACTGTTCTCCATAGTGGCTGTATCAATTTATATTCCCACCAGCAGTACAAGAGAGTTCCCTTTTCTCCATATACTCTCCAATGTTTATTGTTTGTAGATTTTCTGATGATGCCCATTCTAACCCGTGTGAGTTGATACCTCATTGTAGTTTTGATTTGCATTTCTCTAATAATTAGTGATGTTGAGCAGCTTTTCATGTGCCTCTTGGCCATCTGTATGTCTTCTTTGGAGAAATACCTATTTAGGTCTTCTGCCCATGTTTTGATTGGGTTGTTTGTTTTTTTGATATTGAGCTGGATGAACTGTTTATATATTTGGAGATTAATCCTTTTGTCTGTTGATTCATTTGCAAATATT
Organism: Hippopotamus amphibius kiboko; assembly: GCF_030028045.1. NCBI lineage: Eukaryota > Metazoa > Chordata > Mammalia > Artiodactyla > Hippopotamidae > Hippopotamus > Hippopotamus amphibius. The sequence goes on along the minus strand of NC_080189.1, from coordinate 52,942,476 downwards.
TTCTCCCATTCTGAGGATTGTCTTTTCATCTTGTTTATAGTTTCCTTTGCTGTGCAAAAACTTTTAAGTTTCATTAGGTCCCATTTGTTTATTCTTGTTTTTATTTCCATTACTCTAGGAGGTGGGTCAGAAATGATCTTGCTGTGATTTATGTCGAAGAGTGTTCTTCCTATGTTTTCCTCTAGGAGTTTTATAGTGTCTGGCCTTACATTTAAGTCTCTAATCCATTTTGAGTTTATTTTTCTTTATGGTGTTAGGGAGTGTTCTAATTTCATTCTTTTCCACGTAGCTATCCAGTTTTCCCAGCACCACTTATTGAAGATGCTGCCTTTTCTCCATTGTATATCCTTGCCTCCTTTGTCATAGATTAGTTGACCATAGTTTATCGTTGGGCTGTCTGTCCTGTTCCATTGATCTATATTTCTGTTTTGGTGCCAGTACCATATTGTCTTGATTACTGTAGCTTTGTAGTATAGCCTGAAGTCAGGGAGTCTGATTCCTCCATCTCCATTTTTTTTCCCCTCAAGATTGCTTTGGCTATTCGGGGCCTTTTGTGTCTCCATACACATTTTAGGATTTTTTTTTGTTTTAGTTCTGTAAAAAATGCCATTGACAATTTAATAGGTATTGCATTGAATCTGTAGATTGCTTTGGGTAGTATAGTCATTTTTACAATGTTGATTCTTCCAATCCAAAAACATAGTATAGCTCTCCATCTGTTTGTGTCTTCTTTGATTTCTTTCATTAGTGTCTTATAGTTTTCTGAGTAGAGGTCTTTTACCTTCTTAGTTAAGTTTATTCCTAGGTATTTTATTCTTTTTGTTGCAATGGTGGCAACACTATAAATTAAAGGCCAACTTTAGACCACTATACCCCAAAAGAGCAGAATGCATGTTCTTCTCAGGTGTGCATGGAACATTCTCCAGGATGGACCATATATGGAATCATAAAACAGGTCTCAAACAGTTTAAAAGGATTTAAAGCATAAGTATGTTTTCTAATCACATTGGAATGAAATTAGAAGTCAGTAACAGAAGGAAATTTAGAAAATTCACAAATATATGGAAATTAAAAAAAAAACACTTGTAAATAACTGATGGATCAAAGAAAGAAATAGCATAAATTAGAAAATACTTTGAGGTGAATGAAAATGAAAACACAATATACCAAAACTTACAGGATGCAGCTAAAGCAGTGTTTAGAGGGAAATCCATAGCTGTAAATGCTTGTATTAAAAAAGAAATAAAAACATCAATCACTAACCTAACCTAACACAATCTTAGTTTCTGTCTAGTTAAGAAACCATAAGATGATGAGCAAACTAAACCCAAAGAAAGAGAAGAAAGAAAATAATGAAGATTAGAACAGAAATAAATGAAATAGCAGAAAAACAATAAAGTTAGTGAGACCAAAAATCAGTTCTTTGAAAACATCAACAAAATTGAGAAAAACTTCAGCTAGATGGACCACGAAAAAAAGACTCCAGTTATTAAAACTAGTTATTAAAGAAGGGACTTCACTACAGACCTTACAGAAGTAAAAAAGATTGTAAGAAAGCACTATGAACAACTATATACCAATAAATAGATAACCCAGATGAAATGAACAAATTCCTAGGAAGATACAAACCTGAAAAACTGACCCAAGAAGAAATAGAAAATCTGAATAGACCTATGAGGAGAAAGAATTAGTAAATTAGAAAATTCTTACCAAGAAAAGCCCAAGCTAAATGACTTAATGGTGAATTCTACCAGACAAAGACATCTCTCTCTCTCTCTCTCTCTCTCTCACACACACACACACACATACACACACACACAAACTATAGATCAATATCTCTTATGAATATAGATGCAAAATTCCTCAACATAATACTAGCAAACCAAATCTAGCAACATTTGAAAGATTACACACCAGGAACAACTTGGATTTATCTCAAGAATGCAAGGCCAGTTTAATATTTAAAAATCAATTGATGTAATAGAATAAAAACAAAATGCTTGTATTTTCTTAATAGATGCAGAAAAAGCATTTGTCAATATTCAATATCCCTTTTATGATAAAAACACTTAAACTAATAATAAGGAATTTACTCAACCTGATAAATAGTATCATTAATAACTCATAGCTTACATCATACTTAATGGTAAAAGACTGGATGATTTCTCCTAAGATAAGGAAAAAGTCAAGGAATCCACTCCTGGTACTTCTTTTTGACATTGTACTATTGGTTTTAGCTAGGACAATTAGACAAGAAAAAGAAATAAAAGGCATCCAGGTTGGAAAGGAAGGTGTAATACTGTTTCTATTTTCAGGTGACTTGATCTTGTCCATAGAAAATCTTAAGAAATCCATTTTAAAACCTTTAGAAGTAATCAGTTCATCATGGTTGCACATACAAGGTCATTACATAAAAATAAATTGCATTTCTAAAGCCTAGAAAATTTTATAACAATTTCATTTACAATATCATAAAGAAAATAAAATAACTAGGAAATTTAACAAAAGAAGTGTAAGACTTGTATACTAAAACTACAGAACATTGATGAAAGTAAAGAAAACCGAAATAAACTCAAATATTAATGGATTGGAAGACTTAATATTCTTAAGTTGGTAATATTCCTTAATTATCTAGAGATTCAACAGTCTCTATCAAAATCTCTGCTTCTGTTTTTACAGAAGTTAACAAACGGATCCTAAAATTCATGTGGAAATGGAATAGACCCAGAACAGCCAAAACAAAACTGAAAAAGGAGAAAAAATAGGAGGAATCACATTCCTAATTTCCAACTTATTATAAAGCAATGATTATCAAGACAGTGTGGGTGCTGGCATAAGGATAGATATTCCTAATCCATGGAATAGGATTGAGAGTTTCTATTAAGTTACAAAATTTTGTGCTTCAAAAGACACTATCAAGAAAGTGAAAAGACCACCCACAAAATGGGAGAGAGATTTTCAAGTCATATATCTGCTAAGGGACTTATAATTAGTGTGAGAACTCTTGACAACTGAATAATAAAAAAAACAAACCAGTTAAAAATGGGCAAAGGCTCTAAACAGGTATTTCTCCTAAGAAGATATACAAATGGCCAATAAGCACATGAGAAAATGTTCAACATCGTTAGTCATTAAGGAAATGCAAATCAAACTACGAGGTATACCACTTCATACCCACTAGGATAGCTAGAGTTAAAAAGTTAGATAATGACAAATGTTGGGGAGGATGAGAATTGAAACTGCTGGTGAAAGTGTACAGAGGTACATTACAGCTGCTTTGGAAAACAGTTTAGTAGTTCCTCAAAAGGCTAAAATTGGAGTTACCATACAACCTGGGAATTCAGCGCCTAGCTAATTACCCATTAATTATGAAAACGTATGTTTACACAGAAAACTTGTTCATGAACAATTATTGAAGCATATTCATAATAGCCAAAAAGTGGAAATAATCCAAATATCCATCTATTGATGAATGGATAAACATAATGTGATACCACTCGTACAATGGAATGTTATTCAGCAACAAAAGGGAATGAGGTATTAATACATGCTACAACATGGACAAACCTTGAAAACATAAGTGAAAAAAAAAACAGTCATAGAAGACTGCATACTGTATGAGTTCATTTATCTGAACATTTTATATCTGAGCATTATGGAATGTCCTAAATAGGTACAGGTGTAAAGACAGAAAGTAGATTAGTAATTGCCTGGGAATGGAAGTAGAGGATAGAGGGTATGACTGCTAATGGGTGTATGATCGTTTTTTTGGTGTGATAGGAATAATCTCTGATTAGATATGGTGTCACAACTCTAAATATACTAAAACCACTGGATTGTTCACTATTTTTAAAGGGTGAATTTTGTGGTATGTGAATTATACCTCAAAAAACTATTATAGGGCTTCCTAGATGGCGCGGTGGTTAAGAATCTGCCTGCCAATGCAGGGAGCACCGGTTCGATCCCTGCTCCAGGAAGATCCCACATGCCGCGGAGCAACTAAGCCCCTGCGCCGCAACTAATGAGCCTGCGCTTTAGAGCCCATGAGCCATAACTGTTGAGCCCACGTGCTGCAACTACTGAAGCCCACGCGCCAGAGCCCATGCTCTGCAACAAGAGAAGCCACAGCAGTGAGGATCCTGCGCACCACAATGAAGAGTAGCCCCCACTCACCGCAACTAAAAAGCAACCCCACGCACAGCAAAAAAAAGACCCAATACAGCCAATAAAATAAATAAATAAATTTATTTTAAAAAAAGCCTTTTCTTTAAAAAAACAAAAAAAAACTATTATATGAGAAAAATACACATATGTGTTTATTCAATAAATATTTGAGTGATTCCCGAATGTCAGTCATCTTATGTTGCTTTCTTCTACTAATCCAACCATGTGTGAATCACCTAGTCTTTCTCCTGGTTTGTGGCTTTCAAGCCTAAATCTGCATAAGAATCATCTGGTTATCTTTTAAAAAATGTAAGTTTCCTGGCTTCCATATCCAGAGATTCTGCTTCATTATATCAGAGATGGGACTTGGGAATCTACATTTATAAAAAGTGCCCATAATTATCTCTGATGCAGCTACTCTGGGAGGACCACATTTTGAAAAAGCACTCTAGGAGCATTTTACCTGCCACATTTTTATTCATTTATTTTCCTAGTTCCTTCTTAAAGGGACCTTTACTCTCTGAGTTGAATGTATATAGATGAAAACAAACAAACAAAAAAATAGAATATCTCATATTTGTGGAGAAATAATGTACCTCCTAGTTCTAAATGGATTGAAGAAATCATGAAGTTTGGGACTGACTGATGAGAATACATAAAAATCAATACAGCGAAAATAACTAAAGGTTGAGAGCTGTCCAGAAAAATTTGCATGAGTTTAGAAGACAATGGGTTAAAAGTTATAACACAAAAAGTGATTATTCAAATTTATAAAAAATTATTGATTCCAGTAGATAAATGCAGAAATAAATATGTAAAAATTTTTTCAAAACTTGAGGAACTGTAAATTGACCTCTGAATAAAAGCAGATTTCATGCTCAGTAAAGCAGCAAAATACTAAAATGGTGAGGTCCTATGATATTAGTTAAATTGGTGCTGGTTTTTATTTATGAAAGCAGTGTGAAGTTGGTAGATAGTAGTTTGATCCTATGTCTCATGAACCATGAAAATGATTCTCTCCTTTGATCCTAATGATATGTCTTAACATTTTGTCTTAGGAACATGATTTAACAGAAATAAAGTTACACACATATAAATGTTCAATTGGAAATTGAATATTCAACAAGTTAATCATTTCATAATTCATTGTACATCAGTATATTAGACTGCTACACAAGCGTAAATTATGAAGGCGCGCACATAATGCTCATACATATTGGAAACAATACCTAAAAATGTGTGAGAAAAATATGGGTGATGAAACATTTAAAAAATTCTTCATTTTTTCCAGCATTTTATTATAAACATTTCCCAACATACTGCAAAGTTTAAAGAATTTTATGGTGACTATTCGTATATCATAACTTAAGGTATACCATTAACATATAGTTATAATTTACTATATAATTACCTACCTTAATCTTCTTATATTTGTTTTTTATTGCATTTAAAATTTCTCCTAGAATATTGAGCAGAGTTGCCTGTGCTATACAGTAGGTCCTTGTTGGTTACCTATCTCAATATTCTATAATAACCTAAATAGGAAGAGAATTTGAAAAATAGAAAACAGTAAATAAATTTAAAAAAATTTCTCCCAACTATCAAGTAATAATATGTCATTTCCTGAGAGATGCTTATGTTCGATTAACAGAGTAACTTAAAATTTCACTGAAAGGTTAGAACTCTTGTAAGTTTGTGTATGGCCACAAGGTGTAGCTCTGGACCTGTTACATCCTGGGATAGGCATATGCAGGGAAGGTTTTAGTAAAGGTAAATTTTAAATGCAGTCAGACTTGTTTTGTTTTTTTCAGTGAGGGTATAGTAAATTTCTCCTCCATTAAGATCTAAAGTAATTTAGGTTATATATTTATTTCATTGTTCAAAATGTCTTTGCCACAATTTCTCTTACCTGGAACTTGACTTTCTTACTCCACAGCATCCAGGTCAGAAGTTTTGGGTTATGCAGCAGATATGTTTGTTACTAGCTATTTGAAATGATAATTTTAAGAAGGTTTAAATTAGTCATGGAAATAGAAATTTTCAGACTTTTTTGTACTGTGAAAACTCATCAAAACTAATTTTTCTTTTAGTGTGATTATTTGATTAGTGTCTGTATTTCTTTAAACATAAACTCTGTAAGGTTTGGGAATTCACCTAGCACAACTGACAAGCATTCAAAAAGTATTAGTTGAATGAATTAAATGTAAAGAATGATCTGAAACTTTTACTGAAGGTTATTTTGTAGGAATTGGTAAATCAGCTCTTTAAGAAGTATGCTTATTCCATTTTAATTTTCTTTTAATGATAAGAGGATTAACTTTAGATATCCTTCATAGTTTAAAAATAGCTCTTAGATGAAAATATTTTTCAGTTTTTAGTTGCAAAAAAGAATATAGTCATTTTTAAAGGAAAGTAGAGCTTAACTTGTTGAAATCCATTTTAACCAAAAATGTTTTTTCTTCTTCCCCTTCAAGGAATCCTCAGTTTCTCTCTACATTAGATGTCATCAACTGTCAATTTGTTTCTTCATACCAGGGAATAAAATCATGGAGGCAAGAATCCTATAGTATGGTCGAGTAAATTAAACTGTCTACTGGAATAAACAGGGGGAGGGTTTTCCAGTGGAAAGGTTTTTTGTTGTTTTTTTGTTTGTTTTAAGGAGAGAATATTTGACAAACTGTCTATGAAACATGGTAGTCTTTTTCATGAAATAAAGCTATTCAGAGTTAAAAGTCTTGGGAAAATTTTAGTTTAAGTAGAGATGTCCTTTTCAAAGTATTTAGCATCATTCTTTTGAATTTGATAGGATGGTAAAAAAATTTTGTCAAGGGAGAAGATAAGAACAAACACTAGAGTTGTTGTTTTTAGACGGACTCTTATTTTATAGAAAGAAGAGAAATACCAGAGAAACAAGACCACAAAATTACCTAGCTAAAGTATTAAATGATTGACAAACTTTTTGTTTTATCCCTGTATACTGATTTTACATGTATTACTTCAACTGTACGTGACAAGGAAGAGTCATTATGTATACATAGCCTGAGGGCTTGGACTTTGAAGGTCTTTACTATCCTTCATTTCCTTGAAAGGTAAGTAATGTCTATATTGCATACCTGTCTCACAAACCCTCTCCCTCCTTTCTCTCCCCTCTCCTCTTTCCCCTCTTTTCTTCTCCCTGCACCTTTTTCTTTTTTTAAACATTACTAGTTCATTTAGAGGAAGATAAATTTCTACTGAAACAAATTGGAAACGTAAAATATTTCTTGAACAACTTCTACTAAGGTACAGACTTGTTATTACCATCATGTTTTTGTAACTGGCCCAAAATATTATACATATTAATATTTTAACATTTATTTGCTTTTCCTTGAACATCATGATTTATTTTTATGTGATATCAGCTCTATTTATGGCAACCAACTGGTAACTGCAAATTACAATTGCTATGACAAACTGTATGAAAAATGCAAGCATAATTTTGGTCATGATTATTGTACTTGCCTGAGTCACAGCTTGCATCATCTCCTGCAATTCTGCTTATGATTCACAAAATTTTATTTCCACTATATCCCTTTCAACCTCACATAAGCATCAGCCATAGCATATAAATATGTGATGACAATTTGCTGAGTAGGAAAACCCAGATAACTTCTTTTGGTTTCTCTAAGAATTTTCAGTCTTTTCTTTAAAGCAAATAATAAACTTTATACCCCATTAAATGATCTTTTATTCCCCGTTTGATAGTGTTTAAAGTCACACATAGAGGTTATTTTAAATTTGATTTTTTACTAGTTAATGACCTTGACAAAATTATGTCATTGTATTTTTACAGGTTGGGAAGGGATGTGGTTTTTTTTAACATGATGGTAACATTCAGAGTAAAAATCTGAGCCACGATAGTCATAGATGACTTTAATGTAATTAATTACATTAGACCCTGATATATAATAGTTGATTTTTTTTTTTTTTTAATTATTATTTTATTTTATTTTTTTGGGGGGTACACCAGGTTCAATCAACTGTTTTTATACACATATCCCCATATTCCCTCCCTTCCTTGACGCCCCCCCCCTCGATTCCCCCCCACCCTCCCTGCCCCAGTCCTCTAAGGCATCTTCCATCCTCGAGTTGGACTCCCTTTGTTATACAACAACTTCCCACTGACTATTTTACAGTTGGTAGTATATATATGTCTGTACTGATTTGATTTGATTTTTTATTTATATTTATATTTATTTATTTGAAACTTTTAGTTTTATTTTTTTTTTAAGATTTTTTATTTATTTATTTATTTATTTTGGCTGCGTTGGGTCTTAGTTGCTGCGCATGGACTTTCCCTAGTTGTGGCAAGCGGGGGCTACTCTTCATTGTGGTGTGTGGGCTTCTCATTGCAGTGGCTTCTCTTGTTGCGGAGCATGGGCTCTAGGTGCGCGGGCTTCAGTAGTTGTGGCACGTGGGCTCAGTAGTTGTGGCTCACAGGCTGTAGAGCACAGGCTCAGTAGTTGTGGCACACAGGCTTAGTTACTCCATGGCATGTGGGATCTTCCCGGCCCAGGGACGGAACCCATGTCCCCTGCATTGGCAGGCAGATTCTTAACCACTGTGCCATTAGGGAAGCCCTAATAGTTGATTTTAAAACATAATTTGGTCATTAGTTTAATCTACTGCTTTCAATTCTCCCCTTCTTTTGTGTTAAAAATTTCTGAAGTCTAGAAATATTTCGTTTATTTCATATTTTGTTTCATAATTAAAGGCTATGGAGCACCTCCATGTTCATAGCAGAACTATTCACAATAGCCAAGACATGGAAACAACTTAAATGTCCAGTGACAGATGAATGGATAAAGAAGATGTGGTACATATATACAATGGAGTACTACTCAGCCATTAAAAAGAAAGAAATAATGCCATTAGCAGTGACATGGATGGAATTAGAGATTATCATACTAAGTGAAGTAAGTCAGAAAGACAAATAGCATATGATATCACTTATATGTGGAATTTAAAATATGACACAAATGAACCTATCTATAAAACAGAATCAGACTCACAGACATAGAGAACTGATTTGTGGTTGCCAAGGGAAAGGAGGAGTGGAGGAGGGATGGACTGGGAGTTTGGGTTTAGCAGATGCAAACTATTACATATAGAATGGATAAACAAGGTACTACTGTATAGTACAGGGAACTATATTCAATATCTTGAGATTAAACCATAATGGAAAAGAATATAAAAAAGAATGTATATATATGTATAGCTGAGTCACTTTGCTATACAGCAGAAATTAACGCAACATTGTAAATCAACCATACTTAAAAAAAATCAAAAAAAGAACATCTTTATAAAAAGATATGCTTATAGTCAATTATAATAGAATATAAGTGTACACTCATATTTTTATGGAAAAAGATGTATGGATGCATAAAAGCAGGTTTGGAACACTACACACTAAAATGTAAACAATGAAAAAGAAAGAATAATTCCAAAGAAAATATGACAGTTATATAGAATAGACATACATAAAAGTAACAGAAAAAAAAAGGCTATGTAGAATTAATTAGCACAGTGCAGAAGTTAGGGTGGATGGATGCTAGGGATTTTGTCTACGTTATCTTGTTTAATCTTCACAACAACCCCATAAAGTACAAATATTATTCCTATTTTATAGAAAAAGAAGGAAAATGAGGCATGAGTGACTCGGTTTTGGCAAGGATCACATTTATCATCATTGAAATTATATGTGGGACACAAGGAGAGATGCTGAAGACAGTAAGAGGTATGAGTCTTTGTTTTAGAAACCTTCATTATGGTCGAGACAAGGCATGTCTGCGGAGAAAATGAGATAATCTTTTGCTAAGTGCTGTTAATCCTAAAGTGGTGTCTCCCACAAAAGTAAATCAGTCTTGGGGTCAGCGAACCTACCTAAAACTCTGTCTTTAGTAGAGGAGTCCAAAGTGAACTCCACTATTTTTACATCTTTTTTTATTGCCATTACCTTCTTGAGAGAGTTAAAATGTATTTCTCCTGATTATTTTCTTGAAGTGACATTTGGAAGGATAGCTTCTGTACAGGAAATAAAATGTTCTTACCTTAGGTATCAAGTCATACAGTATTTGACCACTCCGGTAAATCAGAAGCTTGTTATTTTCAGATGTAAAGATAATTTTCTTGAATGGCTGGCAGAAAGATTCACTATGCAGGTAAAGAAATAAATATTAATTTCTGTGTATGTTTAATTTTTTTAATCAAAATGTACTATCATAGTAGATATCCCTTTAATAGAAACAGTTTGTAATTAAAGCTCATTTTCCAGGCTAAAGTTATTGCCAGGGACCATTTACGTAGAACAAATAAGTAACCGTAATATGGAATTCGAAATTATCAGTTCTGGTTTGAGTAAGAGATTAAAGTGAGTTTATTCTCATACCAATTTGAGGGGAATATTTCTCAATTTGAGGGCAAACAAACACAGTAGGTATGCTGTATAGTTTTTGCTTTCCTTTGTTATTATCAGTTTGAGAGAAAGGGAAAAAAAGGCATTACATGTGGAGAGATTATAAGGAAGTGTTGTAATCAGTGTTCCAAAACTTTTTATGTTTGTTACGCACTTTTGAAGAGTAGAAATTCTGGCATTTTATGTAAGAAATTTAGAAGATGGATTTTTTTTTTTCTTAAAAAGTTTTAGGAAATAGAAAATGCATTTCACAGTTATTGTATTCTTCACTGTTACTGTTTGACACTATTGATTTTTTTGTCTACGTTCTCCTCCATGCACAGAGGCTTTCAGTTCTTACATGTTCTAGCCAATAACAATTTTTTTTTTTTGGAACTGACCAGATGCTCCATCACATCTCTTATTACTAATTTATAGTAAGTTGTATCTTCTCTGTGCTAATCTCTCACATAATGTATAAGTTTAATACAAATTATTGTAACAGTATATATCCTTATATTTTTACTTGTAGCAAAAGTAAATTTTATATGTATACTAGTTCACTTGTGAAGGGCTTGTGGTATGCTAATGAGCTGTGGCCTATATTATAATAAGCCTACACAGCACAGGGTGAAGAGACCAACTGGTGCTGAGACAAAAAGCAACTGACTTTTAGGAATTAAGAAACTTGGAACCTTTGAAGACCATGGCACCTAGGAAGTTGAAAATCAAGTTCTGGGTAGAACTTTTGACAGTGTTAGGATTCTGGCTGAATTGACAAAGCAAATTTTGGTTATTTATATATTGCTTTTTAAAAGTTAAGAAATGTAAGGTATTAAGTCATGCTTTATACTTTTTTGTTACTTCTTAAAAGTTATATTTTTTCCTGTTTATTTTTTACTACCACATGTATACACACATTGGAAAACCCAGAAAAGTTGAAATAAAAGGAAATAAAATGCCGCATTTCAATCACTTAAAAAGTAACTATCCACATTTTAGTGTTCTCTGTGCAGTTTTTCTCCATGCACAGACTTTTTAAAAAATCTGTTATTATATATATCTTAACTGGCTGTCTTGCTTTCTGCTGTCAAGTTGATACCTTGTTACTGCTCTCATCAGTGGTATTTCTGATGCTGTTTTTCTTAAGTGGAATGTTGAAACAGAAACATGGTGTCAAGGTAATACTGTAATGCCTTTGGGCAAAGACTCGGTCAGATCTTTGTTCTGGGCTCTACATAGCAGGAAATGTAGGCAGTCAGCAACAAATCAGCAATTCCGTTATCTGAGTTGATTAAAGAATGTTATTGGAAATCAGCAATTTCGTTATCTGAGTTGATTAAAGAATGTTATTGGAAATCAGCAATTCCGTTATCTGAGTTGATTAAAGAATGTTATTGGAAATATTCTGAATCCATCAGATTCCTGGAAGAAATAAAATATTATATTTGAAAAAAATCTGTTATTATAATACTGTATATATAATTATCTTTTTTCCTGGTTAAAATTATACCATAACTACCTTTTCATATTATTATATCGTCTTCACAAACTAATTTTTAAAAATGGCTTTAAAGTATTCTTTGAAGTGAGTATGTCCTAGGTCCTGAATATTGTTCATTTAGTTCACTCTGGAAGGTAGGAAGAGATAACAGGGTGAAGGTAGGTGGACTGGACTTAAAAGCTGTAGCAGAAGTCTGGATTCTGAACTGTTAAGTTGATGATTAAACTTATCCAAATTAGAAGCAACTTAAAGATCAAAGTTCAGGACAAGATTAGCAAAAACTATAATGCTACTCTACTGCTCCACTGCAGATTTTTAGTAGATCTTGGCATTCTTTCCCATGAACCCAGGTACTCTTGCCATTGCAGGTTAGGGTATTTAAGAAATTCAATTTTTAGATAAAAACTCAGGATCTGAAATTAGAGGTTGCAATAACCAGATCTAATTTGTCAAAAAGAAGATACAAAGATCTAGAACTCAGAAGTGGAGAGAGCCACATAGCATCAGAAATCAGAACACAGGAATTTGAACTAGGTGTAAAGATGATTTTCCTACTGACTCTCTTGTACTAAATGTATTGATAAATGTATTTTTTCTAAATGTTCTCAAGAAGTCTCTGCGTTGTGATACAATTTAAAGGGAAATGGTAAGGTTATATTAGGATAGTGATTCTAAATTTTTTCTAAATTTTCTGTAGTATGAATATATTTAGTTATAATTAAAATAATTTATAAGTATTATTCAAAGAAGTTAAAGAATATCACTTATATTGAATTCTAAAACAAAATTCCATAGTATATAATAAGTGTTTTAAATGCATATATCTGAATTAGCACTAGATTTAGGCTCACAGGAATTGGGTTTTAGGCCAACCTATACCATTACTATGTATGATTCTAACTCCACTTCTGATGTATGTTTTTTTCCCCACCCACCAAGCAATTCTCAGACACCAGCTAGGTGTCGTGTAATTCAACTCAATTCTGACACTATAGTTGACTGAAAAAAAAATGCACAACGAGACTTCCCTGGCAGTCCAGTGGTTAAGACTCTGCTTCTGTTGCAGAGGGCAGGGTTCAATCCCTGGCTGGGGAGTAAGGATCCCACATGTCGAGCAGTGTGACCAATAAATAAATAAATAAATAAATAAATAAATTTTAAAAAGCTCTTAAAAAAGATGAAAAAATACATAACTTAAAAGTTGAGAATTATGTTTTATTTGGCAAACAAAACTGAGAACCTAAGCCTTGGAAGATAGCCTCTCAGATAGCTCTGAGGGACTACTCTGAGAGGTAAGAAAGGAACCAGAATAGATAGGAGTTTTGCAATAAAAACGAGGGATTCGGAACATCGAAAGATTCCTGTTAAATAAAGAAAACTAGATGTCTCAATTTATTGAATTTAGCATACTTTTCTATTTATGGGAAGATGCTAGAGTCTGGGCTTATTGAAATCATCCCTTTGATATGCTATATAGGGCCAGCATCCTGCTTTTCTCCAACTTGAATCCCCTCAGGGTGTACGGTTGTACAGTTGGGAGTGGCTGCAATGGCTCCTGGCTTGATGGCTGCAACATCCTTTGTTTACTGATATGGCAGGCAACATTTTTCATCTATACTGTTTACATGGAGATAGTGTCAGATTCCACAGGTTAATGGCTCAGTCCCACAAGACAGCTTCCACTGCAGATGCCAATTAATTGCAAGTCCAGGTTGTCACCTATGCTTCTGACTGACTGGCTGTAAATCAGAGGTACCCATGACCCCTCTTTGGGTTTGAGTAATTTGCTAGAGTGGCTCACAGAACTCAGGAAACCAGTTTACTTGCTATATTACTAGTTTATTATAAAAGCATATAAGCCAGGAACAGTCAGATGGAAGAGATTCATAGGGCAAGATGTATGTGAAATGGCCACAGGGCTTCCATGTTCTCTCTACTCTCCCTGTATCTTCACATGTTCACCAACCCAGAAGATCTCTGAACCCAGTCCTTTTAGGTTTTTACAGAGGCTGTGTTACATAGGCACAATTGATTAAATCACTGGCCATTGACTACCCGTCAATTCAACCTCCTGCCCCTCTTCCATCCTGGGCGGTCAGCAGGATGGAATTGAAAGTTCTGACCTTCTAATCTCACAGTTTGTTCCCTGGTTTTCCAAAAGTCACCTCATTAACGTAAACTCAGGTGTTGGTGAAAGAGGTTTATTATGATATCAAAGCACCTTTATGGCTCTTATCACTTACGAAATTCCAAGGGTTTTAGGAGTTCTGTGTCAGAAATGGGGACAAAGATGAACCATATATATTTCTTATTATAAGTGACAGTATTACACTATGGAAGTCACATTTTCTATCTGGGTTTCCACTTCCTTACCTATAAAATTGGAATAAAATAGTATCTACCTTTCACGCCAATTGAAGGGATTATGATAATGTCTTTGAAAGTTCTTGGTAATGTGCTACACAAATGTAAATTACATTGGAATTGTATGTAAGTTCTTTCAAGTTTTGGCAAGTATTTAAAAATACGAAGTAAGAGAAAAGAGAGTCTTTTCAGCAAGTGGTGTTGGGAAAGCTGGATAGCCACATGTAAATCAATGAACTTAGAACACTCCCTCACACCATACACAAAAATAAACTTGAAATGGCTTAAAGACTTACATATAAGGCATGATACCATAAAACTCCTAGAAGAGAACATAGGCAAAATGTTCTCTGACATAGATTGTAGCAGTGCTTTCTCAGGTTAATCTCCCAAGGCAATAGAAATAAAAGCAAAAATAAACAAATAGGACCTAATTGAACGTATAAGCTTTTGCACAGCAAAGGAAACTATTACAAATTGAATAGACAGCCTGTAGAATGGCAGGAAATATTTGCAAGTGATGTGACTGACAATGGCTTAATTCCCAAAGTATACAAACAGTTCATACAACTCAATAACAAAAAACCAAACCAAACCAAAACAAAAAACCAAACAACCCCATCAAAAAATGGGCGGAAGACCTAAATAGACATTTCTCCAAAGAAGACATCCAGGTGACCTCACACCAGGCACAATGGCCATTGTT
The DNA here is from genome assembly GCF_030028045.1 of Hippopotamus amphibius kiboko. Classification (NCBI taxonomy): domain Eukaryota; kingdom Metazoa; phylum Chordata; class Mammalia; order Artiodactyla; family Hippopotamidae; genus Hippopotamus; species Hippopotamus amphibius. Next base: position 52,927,305 of record NC_080189.1, on the reverse strand, counting down.
AAAAAGTCTACAAACAATAAATGCTGGAGAGGGTGTGGAAAAATGGGAACCCTCCTACAATGTTGGTAGGGATGTAAATTGGTGCAGCCACTATGGAGAACAATATGGAAATTTTTAAAATAAAAATAAGAGTATACTGATATTAAAATGTCCTTTTTTAAACATTAAATGCAAATGGTGTAAACATTTCTATTCAAAGGCAGAAATTATCAGACCTGTGAAATCCAACTATATGCTGTTTACAGGAAATGCACTTTAAATATGAAGACATAGATGTATTAGAAAGTTAAAGGATGGAAAAAGACATACTATACAAATCCTAGTCAAAGGAAAACTAGATTGAATATTTTAATATAAAACAGTATATTTCAGAATGAGGAATATTGCAAGGGATAAAAAAAATTATGTAATGATAAAAGAGTTTATTCACCAAGGGGAACAATTCTAAATGTGTAAGCACCTAATAGCAGAATTTCAAAAAACACAAAGAAAAACCAGATCAAACCAAAAAAAATAGATACATCCACAATGGTATGAAATTAGAAATCAATTATAGTGGCTTCCCTGGTGGCACAGTGGTTAAGAATCTGCTTGCCAATGCAGGGGACATGGGTTCAAGCCCTGGTCTGGGAAGATCCCACATGCCGTGGAGCAACTAAACCCATGGGCCACGACTACTGAGCCTGTGCTTTAGAGCTCATGAGCCACAACTATTGAGCCCATGTGCTGCAACTGCTGAAGCCCTCAAACCTGGAGCCCCTGCTCCGCAACAAGAGAAACCACACAGTAAGAAGCCTGCACACTGCAATGAAGAGTAGCCCCTGCTTTCCACAACTACAGAAAGCCCGTGTGCAGCAATGAAGACCCAATGTAGCCAATAAATAAAAAATAGAAATATATATAAATAAATTTAAAAAAATCAATTATAAGAATAAAAGTGGAAAATTCACAAGTATATGGAGATTAAATAATATTCCATTAAATGGTTCAAAGAAGAAATAAAAAGAAATTAAAAATATCTGGAGACAAATGAAAATGAAAATACAACATACAAAAACTTACGTGATGTAGCAAAAGCGGTTCTGAGAGCAAAGTTCCTAGTGATGAAACCTACTTTAGGAAACAAGAAAGATTTAAAATAAACAATCCAACTTTACAGCTCAAAGAACTAGAAAAAGAACAAAGCCCAAAATTAGAAAAAAGGAAATAACAAACATCAGAGTGGAAATAAAAAGAGACTAAAAAGGCAATTGAAAAGATCAATGAAACTAAAAGATTTTTTTGAAAAGGTAAACAATCTAAAGAATTTAAAGAATTTAAATTACAATCATACAGAATATATTTTCTGACCATGATGAAATAGAATTAGGATTAAAAAATATGCAAATATCTGGAAAATTCCCTAAATGTTGAGAAATTAATACATTTCCAAATAATCCATATATCAAGGAAGAAATCACAAAGGAAATTAGCTGGATTAAAGACCTACATGTAAGGCCAGACACTATAAAACTCCTAGAGGAAAACATAGGCAGAACACTCTATGACATACATCAAAGCAAGATCTTTTTTGACCCACCTCCTAGAATCATGGAAATAAAATCAAGAATAAACAAATGGAACCTCATGAAACTTAAAAGTTTTGCACAGTGAAAGAAACCATAAACAAGACAAGAAGACAGCCCTCAGAATGGGAAAAAATAGTTGCCTATGAAACAATGGACAAAGGATTAACCTCCAAAATATACAAGCAGCTCATGAAGCTTAATACCAAAAAAGCAAAGAGCCCAATCCACAAATGGACAGAAGACCTAAATAAACATTTCTCCAAAGAAGACATACAGATGGCCAACAAACACATGAAAAGATGCTCAACATCACTCATCATCAGAGAAATGCAAGTCAAAGCCACAATGAGGTATCACCTCACACTGATCAGAATGGCCATCATCACAAAACCTGGAAACCACAAATGTTGGAGAGGGTGTGGAGAAAAGGGAACTCTCCTGCGCTGTTGGTGGGAATGTAAGTTGGTACAGCCACTATGGAAAACAGTTTGGAGGTTCCTTAAAAAACTACAAATAGAACTACCATATGATTCAGTAATCCCACTCCTGGGCATAGACCCAGAGAAAACCATAATCCCAAAAGAAACATGTACCATAATGTTCATTGCAGCACTATTTACAATAGCCAGGACATGGAAACAACCGAAATGCCCATCAACAGATGAATGGATAAAGAAGATGTGGCATATATATACAATGGAATATTACTCAGCTCTAAAAAGGGATGAGATGGAGCTATATGTAATGAGGTGGATAGACCTAGAGTCTGTCATACAGAGTAAAGTAAGTCAGAAAGAGAAAGACAAATATTGTATGCTAACTCACATATACGGAATCTAAAAATGGTACTGATGAACTCAGTGACAAGAACAAGGACGTAGATGCAGAGAATGGACTGGAGAACTCGAGGTATGGGAGGGGGCAGGGGGTGAAGAGGAAGCTGAGATGAAGCGTGAGAGTAGCACAGACATATATATACTACCAACTGTAAAACAGATAGCCAGTGAGAAGTTGTTGTATAACAAAGAGAGTTTAACTCGAGGATGGAAGATACCTTAGAGGACTGGGACGGGGAGGGTGGGGGGGGACTCGAGGGAGGGTGGGGGGGGACTCGAGGGAGGGTGGGGGGGGACTCGAGGGAGGGAGGGAATACGGGGATATGTGTATAAAAACAGATGATTGAACTTGGTGTACCCCCCAAAAAATAATAAATAAATAAATAAAATTAAAAACAAAACAAGACAAAAAACAAAGGAAATTAGCAAGTATTTTAAACTGAATGAAAAGGAAAACATAACATCAAAATTTGCAGGATGCAGCTAAAGCAGTGTTCACAGGGAAATTACAGATTTAAATGCTTATATTAGATAGGAGCCTCTAAAACAGTGATCTTAAGTTTCTACTTTAAGAGACTATAAAAAGAAAAATAACCCCAAAGGAAGTGGAAGGAAGGATATAATAAGGAGTGGAAATCAGTGAAATGGAATCAGTAAAAACTACAGCTCAATAACCCTCCAGAACATAGATTCAGAAATCTTTAACAAAATATTAGCAAATCAAATCTAGCAATATGTAAAAAGGATAATGTATTATGGCCAAGTAGGGATTATCACGGGAACTCTGGATTCCTTTAACATTTGACAACCTGTCAATATAATTATCCATATTAATTGATTCAAAAGGGAAAATCATATGATCATCAGTAGATGCAGAAAAAGAAAAATCTCTTGCCCCAATTCTACGTTCATTCATGATAACAACTCTCAGCATACGAGGAATAGAAATGAACTTCTTCAACCAGATTAAGGGCATTGTGAGCAATATTCTTAAAGATGAGAGACTGAATATTTTGTCACTGAGATTGGTAACAAGGCAAGAATGTTTACTTTCACCACCTTTATTTTACTTTCCACTGGAGGTTCTGTCCAGTGCAGTAAGACAAGAAAAATATATATACACAGTGTAAAAGAAGTAAAATTGTTGTTAATTAGAGACAACACAATTGTCTCTGTAAAAAAATGTCATGGAATCTATAAAACAAGATACTAAAAGTAATGTGAGTTTAAGGAAACCTGTGTCAATTGCATTTTTTTCTATACCATCAACAAAGTGTAAAAAATAGTTAAAATACCAATATAAGAATAAATGTAACAAAACGTGGGAGACCTGTTGGAGAAAAAATTTAAAAATTTACTGAAAGATGTTAAAAGACCTAAATTAATGGAGAGATATATACTATTAATAGATAGAAAAGTTTAATATTTTAAAGATATCAACTCTCCCCAAATAAAGTTATAGATTTGCATCACTCCAATTAAAATCATAATAAATTTTTGTGTGTACATGTGTATAACTTGACAAACATTCTGAAATTTATATTGAAGAAAGAAGAGTCACAGGTAGCTAACAAAGTTCTGGCAAAAAAAAAAAAAAAGAAAAATTAGGAGGAGAGTCTTGTCTTACCAGATATCAGGACATATTATAAATCAATTCAGTGGCTATCAGCATGTGGATAGATGTATTGGCCAATAGAAGAGACTAGAGCTCAGAAGCAGACCCATGAAAGCTTGCAACTTTGATAAAAGAAAAATAGTGTTTGAAATTGGTGAATGAAGGGAGGGGGGTGCCTTTTAATAAGTAGAACTGGAAAAATTACTGAGCCATAAGGGAAAAAAAAAGAAATTTAATCTCTATCTCACATCACACATAAAAATGAACTCCAGATGTACTAAGAACTTAAAAATAAGTTATAAAGCTTTAAAACTCTTTGTAGAAAATATATGGGGAAGCTTTTAGAACTGATATATGGAATGATTTACTAAATAAGGTACAAAAAATGCCATTAAGGATTAGATTGATGGATGTGATTACATGGAAAAAATGTAAAACCTTTGTATATCAAAAACCATCTTATATAGTGTTTTTCTCTAATATTAATGGAAAATTTTTCATTTTTATACAGTCTTGGAACAGATAGAACTCATTATATTTCACAATTTATGTAGCTGAGTTAGTATACTTTTGACAGTTCCATCATGTTTTTTATACAGAATTTTCCCTTCTCATGAGAAATTGGGGATATCCATTTATGGGCATAACTAAAGGGTGTGTGTAACATATCTCTGGATTATAGGTAGCTCAGAGATGAACATGAGGAATGGGTGTCAGAGAGCTAAGGCCCTCCAGGACAGATGGCTCCAGATTTTCCTACTTCTGTAAAAAAGGAGTCATACTCTGATATTTCCTATGGGGTTTAAAGAAGGGGCATTGGAGCAGAAGTGGGTGAAAAAACTGACATATATGGAGAGGCTTTTTAATATATATTGCTATTAAACTCACACAATGACCTAGTAACATAATATAATAATCCTTATTTTACAAATGAAGGAATAAAACTCAGAAAAGTCATTTCCTGTGGCCACATAAATGATAAAGCAGTTTCAACACAAAAACTTAGTGATAAGAAAAAATATTGCCCTCTGAGGTTGAAGTTTAAGTTAAAAATATGCTGGACTAGAGTAGGGACAGGGTGGCTCTCAGGTCTGGAATAAGTGACTATCATTTGATTGGCTGTTATAATCTCTCTTGAGACCAGATGTACAAAACAGAAAGGTGCTTAATCAGCCAGTATGGAGAGAATGCTGTCTGGTTAGCTGACATAGAAGATAGCTGGCCTCACAAGGGTCACACTACTCCCTGTGTGTAGCTAGTGAGCTTTTTTCCTTAATTTCTCCATTCTCCATGCTGCTTCCCTCTGTCTATGTGGTCTTATATATTCAAAATCCACCTTAAAAGATTTATAAGGCATCTCCCTACCCCATATCATCACATTTTCTCCCACAATCTGTGTTGTAATACTACTTTGAATTGCAAAACGGACATCTGTGAAGTAGGAAATTATCAGTCTTTTCCAGACTCTGGCTCTTAGAGAGCTAAGATATATTTCATAATTGATTTTTGATGGTGATAACTTTACAAAGATTGAGGGTGTAAGGCAACTCATAATGCCAAACTCCATCTTATGAGTAGTCCATGTTCTGAATTCTTGTTCACCCACAAACCACTCTTTTTAAGATGATCTTTCTCCCTGTCCCTGTCCCTCTCTCTCTTTATCTATCTCTGTCTCTCCTGAAGACTAGTGGAAAGCTGATAAAATTGGAACAGAATATCCATTATGGAGGAAACATTTACACATTTAAAAGACAATATTTAAAAGCAACAACAACAATATCACCATGTGGAATATTTTGTTTTCTGACCCTTTGAAAATTACATTACTCAAGAGGTTTTAGTAGCCTGGTTATGGCAAACTGAAATATGAAGCTAAAAATGTAAAGCATATTGGAGGAAAAAAAGTTGAATGTGTAGAAGGAAAGTATCACTGCTTCTTTTAAACACTTTCCCTTTTTATCCCCAATATGTAATTATGAAAAACTCAACTGTACAGTAAAGTTGAATTTTGCAGTAAACACCAATATACCCAACTCTAAATTCTACTATTGACGTTACCATATTTGCTTTACCTATCCATTCCTCTAATCCATTTTATTTTTTGATGCACTTCAAAGTAATTGTTTAAAAATACTTTTGCTGTTATTTCATAGAAGGAACTAGAAAATTTGGTCTACTATGCTAAATATTTTCTCTTTATTCCTTCCGATCTACTCTCCACTCTTCCACTCCTTGCTCTGTGCCATGGAAGTTGACCACGTCAGTGGGCTTCCCTAACCTCAACCTCTATTTAGTCACCTAACTGTCCACAGTTTGCCCCTTCTGTTTTGTCACTTGCACACACACGTGCTCTTACATGTGTGTTTTTATAAATACATCTTTTTTTTTAACCATTTGAGATTAAGTTGCGTGTATTTTGGTCCTTTTATCCCTAAAAACATTGTTGTGTGTTTCCCTTACAGTACAAAAGTTTGTCCTCTCTCACAAAGCAGTCTGAACAATAGTTTGGAGCTGGCATGGCAGTTCAGTGGTGTCTCAAACTCCTCTCTTGCTGCTTAGCCATCTCTAGATTAAGCACGTTCTTATACACATTCAAAGATGGCTCACTACCCCTGTGTCCACATCTGAGCAAGAAGGAAAAGAGGAAAGGGTGTATCCTTTCCTTTTAAGAGGATGTTTTAGACACTATACACATAACCTCTAGATACGTGACATACCAGCTGCAAAGGAGAGTGAAATTGTGTTCTTTATCTGATAGTGATGATGAGTCCAGCTGAAACAGAGTATTACGTTAATGAGAGAAGGAGGAAGAAATTAGTATAGGAGGTTAACAGTATTTCCTACATGATGGTAAACAGTAGTATAACATCTTTTGATGAGGATGGCATATAAGAATGACTTCTATCCAAAGAGATCGGATATATGTGATAATTACAAAATGGTGTTAAGACTGAGCATGAGACCAACTCCCTTCTCTCACCCTCTTACATTGTTGAATAACATGGGGCCTCCATATATAATGGTAATGGAGAATGGTAATATCTTCATGGGTAGCCAAGAAGGGAGTTAAGAAGGTAGTAGTCATGAGTACCACTCTCCCCCACAAAAAAAACTTTACGGAGGAGACTTAAAAATTGTGGTCATAATTAAAATAATAGCCACAAGAAAATGAAATCAATGATGCAAATTGTAAAATGTAAGTCATGGCACACCTACCAGAATGGTTACAAGACAAAAGAGACAACAGCAAGTGTTGGCAAAGATGTGGAGAAACGGGAACCCTTATACATTGCTGGTAGAAATGTAAAATGGTGCAGCCACCTTGGAAAACAGTCTGGCAGTTCCTAAAATGTTTCAACTTAGAGTTACCATATGACCCAGTCTAAGTTACCCAAGAGCAATAAAAATGCACATCTACACAAAAAGTTGTACAGAATGTTCATATCAACATTTTCCATGCTAGCTTAAGAGCAGAAGAACCCAAATTTTCATCAACTAATGAATAGATAAATAAGATGTAGTATTTCCACTATATAATGGAACATAATTTGGTAAATTTTTAATAAAAATAAATGAAGTAATAATACATGCTACAATATGACTAACCTTGAAAACATCATGCTAAGTGAAAGAAACCAGTTACAAAAGAACCACATATTGTATGACTCCATTTATATGAATTACCTGGACTAGACAAATTCATGGAGACAGAAAGTATATTAGTGGTTGCCAGGGGCTTAGGGAGTTGTTGATAAATGGCAAGTGATTGATAATCTATATGGAGTTTCTTTTTGGAGTGAAGAGAATGTCCCCAAGTTTGTTGTGGTGATGATTGCACAGCTCTGTGAATATGCTAAACACTATTGAATTATATACTTTTAAATGGGTGAACTTTATGGTATAAAATTGTGTATCAATAACACTGTTAAAAGTAACTCATGGTTCAAATATTTGCACATATTTTCACTATGATAAAAAGTAAAGGCAAAGAAAACACCATGAGCACTAGCAGTAATTGGTCAAAGGTTACCAAGGTACTCTGGCTCGTAATGGCTATTCAAGAGCATAGACAGCAGCACACAAGTTTCACCCTCTGCCCCCGTTTCTGTGATGACACTCTTAAAATTGTTCAAATGCAAGTAAGCTAGAGGACAACAGAATGTGTTAAAAGATAATTTTCAAAAGAAAAGGTAAAATCATGGTTCTCATAGAGATATAAAAATGAACATGTTAAAGATATTATTTAATTCATTCAGTATGGGATCTAGGCAGATGTTATAACTGGTTCAAAATGGAATTCAAAGAACAGATATATTTATAGAATTGTAAAATAAAGACAGTGAAAGGGCTAGAATCAGATAACCTAGCAGAGTGTGCAGCATGTAGACAGTGCTCAACAACGAAAGTCCAAAGCACATCCTCTAGACAAGGCATAGTTTTCTATGGAAACACATTTTCCCCCTCACCAAATTTTTGCCTCAAATAGACCACAATGTGGATAGAGGGTTAGGATAGAACTAGGATGAGAAGTGAGAGCAGAAAGGACAAAAACATTCAAAAGTTTGTTCCCAGAGCTATAGACCTGACAGGAATGATTGAGGCATATACCAGAGTTAAGAGAAAGGGAAATTTATTGTGACAGAAGGCAGTAGCTTGAGGAGTAGAAAGACCACCCCCCTCAAAAAAAAAAAAGGTGGGGGGGGGAAGGAAGGGTTGCCTAGGTGAGGAAAAGGGGAACTTATACAGATGGACTTTGACATATACTTGATCAGATGGACATTGCCACAGAGACAGTCTAACCAGGCTAGATCCCTGCTTTTAAAATGCAAAGCTCAGTTGTTGCTCAAGAGGTGCTTTAAAAACAATGACTGCTTTTTCAAGTGACCAATTTACCTATTAACTAGTTTGCCAAGACTAATTTTCCAAACGATTAATTCAGCAGATAATCAATTCACCGTTTGGTTCAGTTTTGCTGTAACATTGGCAAGTTGCTCATTCAATGAGTTGATTTTCAGTGAATTGGTCTACTTCCAGATTCTGATTCCCCAGGCAAACCACTTTGCCAAAGTTGAATTATCTTTTATAAGTCACACTCTACATTCATTCATTTATGCAATCATTCACTGGCAATTTTTAAAACACCTACTGTATGTCTGGTACTGTTCTGGGAGAGAACTTCCTGCCAGTAGACTTGAGGAAGGGAATGGTTTCACCCACTGTATACAGTACATAATCAACAAAAATGTGTTATTTCCCTAAAAACTATGTTTCCCCTAACATGGGGAAATTATAAGGATTTACCTAAAATAGGATTCTAAATAGACAATATTAAGGCATGAAGAAACTATCTAAAACTCCAACGCATATTTATGAAGTCTTTTCTCTCTCCTGCATTGTGCTAGGTAGTAAGTATTTTAAGGGGTAACAAGTGTCCTACTGGAAAAACCCAAGGAATGAATAAGTTGAGTTTTTAAAATTCATGTGTAGGCTGCTTTATACAGGTTATCCATTCTTTCCACAGCAATGATGCTATAAACAAGTATTAGCTTCCTGGGTTGGCTCACAGCACTTTAATCTTCAATGTAGCAGTGAGCACAGCAAGAGAGACTGTGTGTGATGTAGTGTAAAAAACAAGGACTTTGGAATCAGACCTGAATTTGAGTATTTGGGTAACCCTGGGCAAATTACTTATGTTCTCTGAATCTCATCTATAATGTATGAGAATGATAATGTCTACAAAGCGATTGGTGGTCAAATGAGATAATATGAAAATCCTTCTCAAAGTATTCCCTATCTTTTTATAGGTAGACAAACCACACGTCTCCCCTCCCCCTTTTTTCTGCTTTCTTAAAAAGAACACATTAACCATAATTTAGTATTTTAGTGACTCTGGTTCATCAGCTACATGTGTTGTAATATGGTAAGTTGTGCCCTCAGGAGCACTTTGCTTACATAGGGCTATTTCTTCTACATAAAATTATCTTACAGTGTTATTTTATGTTTTTATAGCTTTAGATGCCTCACCCTCACTGTAAAGCATAACTTCTGGCTGTTATTAGTGTCTAGTTCTAGCTTTATCATGTGCTACTCTTAATCTTCTGGGGAGAGAACCCAGAGGACTTTATTCATTAGAATTGCTTATAAGCCAAACAGAGGCACACTCTGAGGATTTAGAGGCTCTATCATGAAGAATACATGGTCTTTGTTATTGCTGTAGAAACTCCTTTACCCCCAGTTTTACCTGAAGTCACAGATCACAAACAAAACTATACTCCAGAGTCAAACATTACCAGAGAGCCCTCCTTCAATAGAAAGATGCTGGCAGCAGTGGTTGTGTGCACTCACTACATTGCTTATCCGCCATCCGTGTGTTTGCCCTGATTGCATCTAGTTTTGAGGTTGTACATGAACATTATTAACCTCATCATATTTCTTCAGTATAAAACAGAAAGAATGTTGACAGTACTAGTTAAAAGAGGCATGTGATTAGGATGGAGATGAAAGCAAAAGGAAAAATAATGGAATGGCAAGAAAATGGGCACATCAGAGAATGTGTAACATTAGATTAATTCTGAAGGCCTAAGAGCAAATTCTGGAACATGCAAATGTCTTGCCTGTTCAATGAACAAAAATAGGTAAATATTGCCTGTATGAAATGATTCATGTACAAAGCTACCCACTGCAGCTTTGTTGTAATAGAAAAATCCTGCAGACAACCTAAATATACAACAAAAGAAGACTGGATAAATAATTGTGATATATCCATGCAGTGGGTAACTATGAAATCTGAAAATATGAGTATGCTATTCATGTACTGATATTGAATGGCCTTCATGTTTATTTGTTAAATTAAACAAAATCAAGATACAGAAGAGCATTTGTTGTATATTATCATTTCTGTAAGGAAAAGAATGAAAAGCATATACATACATCTACTCTTTTAGAAGTGTAGAATATCTCTAAGATTATCTCTATGACATTACAACTGATAGCACAGAAATAAAAAGGATCATCATGAAAGGTTACTATAAACAACCATATGCCAACAATCTGAACAACCTAGAAGAAATGGAAAAATCCTTAGAAATAATCAACCTACCAAGACTAAATCAGGAACAAATAGAAAATCTGAACAGACCAGTTATTAGTAAGGAAATTGAATCAATAACCACAAATCTCCCAACACAGAAAAGCCTAGGACCAGATGACTTCACTGGTGAATTTTACCAATCATTTAAAGGAGAATCACTTCCAGTTCTTCCCAAACTCTTCCAAAAAAGTCAAAGTGTGTGTGTGTTGGGGGAGGGTGGGATACTCCCAAACACTTATTTTATGAGACCAGTATTACCCTGATACCAAAACCAGGTAAGGACACTATAGAAAAGAAAACTACAGGCCAATATCCCTAATGAATATAGATGCAAAAATTCTTAAAAAAATAGCAAACTCAGTTCACCAGCACATTAAAAGGGGATGATTCACCATGATCAAGTGTGATTTATCCCTGGCATGCAAGGATTGTTCAACATTTACAAATCAATAAATATGATACATCACATTATGAAAGAGAAAAATCATATGGTCATCTCTGTAGACACAGAAAAAGCATTTGACAAAATGCAACATTTGTTCATGATAAAAACTCTTAAAAGGAATGTATATCTCAACATAATAAAGGCCATACATGACAAACCCTCAGCTAACAACATACTCAGTGGTAAAGGTCAAAAACTTTTCCTGTTAGATCAGGACAAAAACAAGGGTGCCCACTCTCACCACTCCAATTCAACATAATATTGGAACTCCTACCCAGAGCAATCAGGCAAGAAAAAGAAATAAAAGGCATCAGAATTGTAAAGGAAAAAGTACATTGTCTCTATTTGTAGATGACATTATTTTATATATAGAAAATCCTAAAGACTCCATCAAAATCTGTTAGTTCTAATCAACAAATTCAGTATAGTTGCAGGAAACAAAATTGACATACAGAAGTAAGTTGCATTTCTATACACTAACAATGAACTGTCTGAAAAAGAGATAAATGATCCCATTTAAAATAGAATTAAAGGAGAAGAAAGATGGCGGCGAAGTAGAAGGACGTGGAATGCATCCCTCTCCACAGATGCATCAGGAGTACACCAAAAGATGCAGTAATTCCCACAGAGAACCAGCGGAACACCAGCAAATGACCTCAGACACCAGAAAGGACTGCAAAGATCCCGACATAACTGGGTAGGACAGAGGGGGGGAAAAGGAGAAAGAGGAGGAGAAGAAAGGAAAGGGATGGTCCCACACCCTGGGGTGGGGGGATCTGAAACAGAGGGGAGATTGCCAAATTCAGGGAAATGTCCCTTATCTGATGGGGAAACCCCTGCTCCAATGGGGAATTTCCCTTGGTCAGAAGGGAGACATTTGGGACTGCTCAAAGAGGGTGAAGTGGCTGAGCTGTGGCAGACGGGAAAGAGTGAGAAACACATGGAGGGGTTGCACCACAGCTCAATGTGTCCAGACTGAGACATCAGTTCACAGCTGAACAGGGGATCTGGGAGCTGGAATGTGGGAACTGGAGAACTGGTTCAGGGTGTTCACATTGTTGGCAGTGGGGAGACAAACTGAGAGGACAGGAGGAAAGAAATCTGCAGTGGAGAATGTCTACCACAGAAAGCTGGGTGGCCATGGTGTTGGCTCAATACTGCTGACTCACAAGCAGTGGGGGGGAGCCAGCGACAGAGGAAGGATCCCTCTGGGCCTGGCTAACACACTCGGGGATAACAAAGGCCCCTGGGTGGGGCTGGCCTAGAGTGCCTGCAGCCAAGAGCCAAAAGCCCGCAGAGTGGTCCAGCTCTGGAGACATTTTGTTTACACTTGAGCCACCAGCATCCCTCTGCAATAGGCCTTGCCACAGCTGACTTAGCCACCGTGACCCAGGGAGGGCGCCCTGGCAGAGTCATAGCAGGGGGGAGTCACTCTCTTGGCCTGAGCCGCAGGCATCCCTCTGCAACAGGCACCACCCGAGCCGCCCTAGCTGCTGCAACCCAGGCAGGGCGCCACTGCTCACTCACCCCCAGGGAAAGGAGCCACTATCGTACCCTCTCTCTCTCCACACACCAGAGCTTACAGACAGACAATAAAGGAAGCTCTGCTCGTCACAGAGTAATACAAAAAACTCAAGGGTAGAAGGACACTTACAGCTGAGACCCCAAGGAAACAGAAATATTATTGTTAATTCTATAGATCTGGTCCATTTTGGGGTCAGTTCTAATTATTTTATTTTATTTTATTAATTGTGATCTTAGTCCTAAGGGATCTATACGTTTTATAACATGTTTTTTTATTCTATTTTTATTTTTAGCCTTTTTATATATTTCTATTTCTAGCTAAGTTTTTTGTAGTGCTGACTGTATCTCTCTTACCTTTTTTCACTACTATCTTTTATACATTTCTGTTTCTTTCATTCTCTTTTCATATTTCCAGTCACATTACACTCTTCTGTTGCCCTGTCTTCTATCATTTTTTAGTTTATTTTATCTCAATGTACTTATAAGCAATATTATTGGTCTGCTCTATTTCCTTGCTTTATTCTCCAGATGATATACTGCTTTGGTTTTTATTATTAGGTTTTGTCTTTATCTTAGTTCTAAGTATAATTGTCTGATTTCATTCTGAGAATCTTCAGCCTGTCTGGTGGTAATCTTGCTCTTTATTATATTTGATGCTAGCATTCAAAATCTCCCTGAATCTGTGTTTCTGTGTGTGTGTGTGTGTTTTGTTTTTTGTTTTTGTTTTTGTTTTGGTTTTGAATTTCTGTTGGTTTTCTCTTTGAATGTCTGATGCAATACTGGGGTTCTTCTGTCAGGTTTTTCTAGTGCCTTATGTTCTATTGGATTCAGTATTTGTGTGTCCTATACATGTATGTGTTTCCTTGACTTAGTATTTGTTTGACTCAACACTCTGCCATTAGTCTGGGGCTTGGACAGTCTTCTTTAAACCCCTTTATTGCCAGGACAAGCAACCTCTGACGTCTGGACTACTCCATCAGAAGTCAGGTAGGAGGCTCTGGGGAGGGAGCGCTGAATCCAGGATGCTAGACTACTAGGGAGTCCTCAGACACAGGGAAGATTAACTGCAGAGAACTCTCACAGAGCCCTGTATCAGAGTCTTAAGACATGGCTGCATCCGACTGTCTGCAACTGCCAGTGCTGGACACCTCACACTGAACTACAAACAAGACAGGAACACAAACCCACCCATCAGCACACAGACTACCTAAAGCCATATTAACCTCACAGATACCCTAAAACACACCTCCTGATATGGCCCTGCTCACCAGCGAGAAAAGACACAGAGCCACACACTGGAAAGCAGACACCAGACCCCCCCCCCCCCACCCACCCACCAGGAAGCCTACTCAAGACACTGGACAAACCCCACCACAGGGGGCAGAGGGCAGAAACAAGAGGAATTACTACTAGGCAGCATAGGGAAAGGAGACAGCAAATCCTATAAATTAGACAAAAGGAGAAAACAAAGAAACACCATGCAGGCAAAGGAGCAGGAAAAAAACCCACAAGATCAAATAAATGAAGAGGAAATAGGAAAATTGCCTGAAAAAGAATTCAGAGTAATGAGAGTAAAGATGATCCAAAATCTCAATAACAAAATACAGAAAATACAAGAAACAGTTCATAAGGACTCAGAAAAACTAAAGAGCAAACAAACAGTAATGGACAACAAGATAACCGATATTAAAAATACCCTAGAGGGTATAAACAGTAGAATAACTGAGGCAGAAGAAGGAATAAGTGAGTTGGAAGATAGAATGAGGGAAATAACTTCCACAGAGTAGGAAAGAGAAAAAAGAATGAAAAGAATAGAATACAGTCTCAGAGACCTTGGTGACAACATTAAGTGCACCAACATTTGAATCATAGGCATCCCAGAAGAAGAAGAAAAAAGGAAGGGTCCGAGAAAATATTTCAAGAAGTTATACTGGAAAACTTCCCCAACATGGGAAAGGAAATAATTAATCAAGTCCAAGAAGTGCAGAGAGTCCCATACAAAATAAACCCAAGGCACATATTAATCAAACTAATGAAAATTAAACACAAAGGAAAAATATTAAAAGCAGCAAGAGGAAAACAACAAATAACATATAAGGGAAAACCCAAAGGATAACAGTGGATTTTTGTGCAGAAACTGTGCAGGCCAGAAGGGAATGGCAGGATATACTGAAAGTCCTGAAAGAGAAAAACCTACAGCCAAGAATACTCTACCCAGCAAGAATCTCATTCAGATTTGAGGGAGAAATCAAAGCTTTCCAGACAAGCAAAAGTTAAGAGAATTCAGCACCACCAAACCAGCCTTACAACAAGTGCTAAAGGAACTTCCCCAAGTAGGAAACACAAGAAAAGGAAAACACCTACAAATACAAACCCAAAAGAAATAAGAAAATGGTAATTGGAACACACATGTCAATAATCACCTTAAATGTAAATGGATTAAATGCTCCAACCAAAAGACACAGACTGGCTGAAGGGATACAAAAACAAGACCCTTCTATATGCTGCCTACAAGAAACCCACTTCAGACCAAGGGACACATATAGACTGAAAGTGAGGGAATGGAAACAGATACTCCATGCAAATGGAAGTCAGAAGAAAGCTGGAGTAGCAATACTCATATCAGACAAATTAGACTTAAAATAAGACTATTACAAGAGACAAGGCAGGACACTACATAATGATCAAGGAATCCATCCAAGAAGAAGATCTAACAATTGTAAATATCTATGCACCAAACATAGGAGCACCTCAATACATAAGGCAAATGCTAATAGCCATAAAAGGGGAAATTGACAGGAACACAATAATAGTAGGAGACTTGAACACCCCACTTACATCAATGGACAGATCACCCAAACAGAAAATGAAGAAGGACACACAAGCTTTAAATGACACATTAGACCATCTCAACTTAATTGACATTTATAGGACATTCCATCCATAAACGACAGAATACACTTTCTTCTCAAGTGCACACAGAACATTTTCCAGGATAGATCACATCTTGGGTCACAAATCAAGCCTTAGTGAATTCAAGAAAATTGAAATCATATCAAGCATCTTCTCTGACCACAACACCCTGAGATTAGATATCAATTACAGGAAAAAAACTGTAAAAAATACAAACACATGGACGCTAAGCAATACGCTACTAAACAACCAGGAAATCACTAAAGAAATCAAAGAGGAAATAAAAATTATCTAGAAATAAACGACCATGAAAACACAGCAATCCAAAACCTATGGGATGCAGCAAAAACAGTTCTAAGAGGGATGTTTATAGCAATACAGTCCTACCTCAAGAAACAAGAAAAATATCAAATAAACAACCTAAACTTACACCTAAAACAATTAGAGAAAGAAGAACAAAAAAACCCCAAGTGAGCAGAAGGAAAGAAATCATAAAGATCAGATCAGAAATAAATGAAAAAGATAGGAAGGAAACAATAGCAAAGATCAATGAAACTAAAAGCTGGTTCTTTGAAAAGATAAACCAAATTGATAAACCATTAGCCAGACTCATCAGGGAAAAAAGGGAGAAAATGCAAATCACCAGAATTAGAAATGAAAAGGAGAAGTAACAACTGACACCACAGAAATAGAAAAGATCATGAGAGACTATTACTCCCAACTAACTATATGCGAATAAATTGGGTAACCTTGAAGAAATGGATAAATTCTTAGAAAAGTACAATCCTCCAAGACTGAACCAGGAAGAAATACAGAATATGAGCAGACTCATTACAAGTGTGGAAATTGAGACTGTGATTAAAACAGTCCCAACAAACAAAAGTCCAGGGCCAGATGACTTCACAGGTGAATTCTATCAAACATTTAGAGAAGAGCTAACACCTATCCTTCTCAAACTCTTCCAAAATATAGGAGAAGGAGGAACACTCCCAAACTCATTCTACGAGACCACCATCACCCTGATACCAAAACCAGGCAAAGTTATCAAAAAAAGAAAATTACAGACCAATATCACTGATGAATATAAATGCAAAAATCCTCAACCAAATACTAGCTAAGAGAATCCAACAGCACAATAAAAACATCATACACCATGATCAAGTGGGGTTTATCCCTGGGATGCAAGGATTCTTCTATATACACAAATCAATGTGATACATCATATCAACAAATTGAAGGATAAAAACCATATGATCATCTCAATAGGTGCGGGAAAAGCTTTTGACAAAATTCAACATCCATTTATGATAAAAGCTCTCCAGAAAATGGGCATAGAAGGAAATTACCTCAACATAGTAAAAGCTATATATGACAAACCAAAAGCCAACATTGTTCTAAATGGTGAAAAACTGAAAGCATTCCCTCTAAGAATAGGAAGAAGACAGGGGTGTCCACTCTCACCATTATTATTCAACATAGTTTTGGAAGTTTTAGCCACAGCAGTCAGAGAAGAAAATGAAATAAAAGGAATCCAAACTGGAAAAGAAGAAGTAAAATTGTCACTCTTTGCAGATGATATGATAGTATACATAGAAAACCCTAAAGACTATATTAGAAAACTGCTAGCACTAATTGATGAATTTAGTAAAGTAACAGGATACAAAATTAATGCACAGAAATCTTTTGCATTCCTATAACTAGGAATAAATGTGCCTAAGGAGGCAAAAGACCTGTATGCAAAAAAATATAAGAAACTGATGAAACAAATCAAAGCCGATACAAACAGATGGAGGGACATACCATGTTCTTGGATTGGAAGAAACAACATTGTGAAAATGACTATACTACCCAAAGCAATTTACAGATTGAATGCAATCCCTATCAAATTACCAATGGCATTTTTCACAGAACTGGAATAAAAAACCTTACGATTTGTATGGAAACAAGAAGACCCTCGATAGCTGAAGCAATCTTGAAAAGGAAAGATGGAGTTGGTGGAATTAGGGCTGCTGACTTCAAACTATACTGTAAGTATGGGCACAGTGATCAAGACAGTATGGTACTGGCACAAAAATAGAAAGGAAGATCATTGAAACAGAATAGAGAACTCAGAGGTAAACCCAAGCACATATGGGCACCTTATCTTTGACAAAGGAGGCAAGAATATACAATGGAAAAAAGACAGCCTCTTCAATAAGTGGTGCTGAGAAAATTGGACAGCAACATGTAAAAGAATGAAATTAGAACACTTCCTAACACCATACACACACACACACAAAAACTCCAAATGGATTAAAGACCTAAATGTAAGGCCAGACACTTATAAAACATCTAGAGGACAACATATGCAGAACACTCTATGACATCCATCAAAGCAAGATCCTTTTTGACCCACCTCCTAGAATCATGGAAATAAAATCAAGAATAAACAAATGGGACCTAATGAAACTTAAAAACTTTTGCACAGTGAAAGAAACCATAAACAAGACAAGAAGGCAACCCTCAGAATGGGAGAAAATACTTGCCAATGAGGCAATGGACAAAGGATTAATCTCCAAAATATGCAAGCAGCTCATGCCGCTTAATACCAAAAAAGCAAATTACCCAATCCACAAATGGGTGGAAGACCTGAATACACATTTCTCCAGAGAAGTCATACAGATGGCCAACAAACAAGTGAAAACATGCTCAACATCACTAATCATGAGAGAAATGCAAGTCAAAGCCACAATGAGGTATCACCTCACACTGATCAGAATGGCCATCATCCAAAAATCTAGAAACATTAAATGTTGGAGAGGGTGTGGAGAAAAGGGAACTCTCCTGCACTGTTTGTGGGAATATAAATTGGTACAGCCACTATGCAAAACAGTTTGAAGATTCCTTAAAAAACTAAAAATGTAACTACCACATGATCCAGTAATCCCACTCCTGGGCATATACCCAGAGAAAACCATAATCCCAAAAGAAACATGTAGCATAATGTTCATTGCAGCACTATTTACAATAGCCAGGACATGGAAGCAACCTAAATGCCCATCAACAGATGAATGGATAAAGAAGATGTGGCATATATATACAATGGAATATTAATCAGCCATGAAAAGGAATGAAATGGAGCTATATGTAATAAGGTGGATAGACCTAGATTCTGTCATACAGAGTGAAGTAAGCCAGAAAGAGAAAAACAAATACCATATGCTAACTCATATATACAGAATCTAAAAAAAAAATAAATAAATAAAGAATGGTACTGATGAACCCATTGACAGGGCATGAATAAGGATGTAGATGCAGAGAATGGACTAGAGAACATGGTGTTGCGGGGGCAAGGGGCGAAGGGGAAGCTGGGATGAAGTGAGAGAGTACCATAGACATAGATACACTACCAAGTATAAAATAGATAGCTAGTGGGAAGTTGTTGTATAACAAAGGGAGATAACTCGATGATGGGTGATGCCTTAGAGAGCCAGGACACGGAGTATGGGAGGGAGGGGATATTGGGATATATGTATAAATACAGCTGATTCACTTTGGTGTACCTCAAAAGCTGGTACAAAAGTGTAAAGCAATTATACTCCAATAAAGAGCTTAAAAAATATAAAATAAAATAGCATTAAAGACAATAAAATACTTAGGAATAAATTTAATGAAAGAGATGAAATATCTCTGCAGTGAAAACTATAGAACACTGATGGAAGAAGTCAAGGAATACACAAATAGATGGAAAGGTATCCTGTGTTCCTGGATTGGAAGAATTAATATTGTTAAAATGTTTATGTTACCTAAAGCAATCTATGTATGAATGCAACTCCTCTCAAAATTCCACTGGCATTTTCTACAGAAGAGAAGAAGCAATCCTAAAATTTATATGGAACCACAAAAGACCCCTGGCTATTGCCAGAGCAATCCCGAGAAAGAAAAATGAAGTAGAAGGCATTATACTTCCTAACATAAAACTATATCACAAAGCTATAGTAATCAGAACAGTATGGTGGTGGAATAAAAACAAACACATAGACCAATGGAACAAAATTGAAAGCCCAGAAATAAACCCATGCATATATGGTCAGTTAATATTTCACAAGCGAGCCAAGAATATTCAATGAAGAAAAGACAATCTCTTTAATCAATGTGCAGAGAGAACTGGATAATCACATGTAAAAGAATGAAATTAGACCCCTATCTTACACCGTTCACAAAAAATAACTTGAAATGGATTACAGGCTTAAATGCAAGACCTGAAACCATAAAACTTTTGGAAGAAAACATAGGAAAAAGCTCCTTGACATGGGTCTTGGAATTGTTTTTGGATATGACAGCTAAAGCACAAGCAACAAAGCAAAAATAAATGAGTTGGAGACTTCCCTGGTGGTACAGTGGTTAAGAATCTGCCTTCCAATGAAGGGGACATGGGTTCAATCCCTATTCCAGGAAAATCCCACATGCCGTGGAGAAACTAAGCTCATGTGCCATGATTGTTGAGCCTGCACTCTGAACCACAGCTATTGAGCCTATGTGCTGAACCACAGCTATTGAGCCTGTGTGCTGCAACTACTGAAGCCCACATGTGTAGAGCCCATGCTCCACAACAAGAGAAGCCAGGCAATGAGGAGCCCACGCACCACAATGAAGAGTAGCTCCCACTCACCACAACTAGAGAAAGCCCTTGTGCAGCAACGAAGACCCAACTCAGCAAATAAATAAATAAATAAATGAATAAATAAATAAGTGGAACTACATCAAACTAAAAAGGCTCTACATAGAAAAAAAAGTTCAATAAAATGGCAACTTGTGGAATGGGAGAAAATATTTGCAAATGAGATTATCTGATAAGTGGTTAATATCCAAAATATATAAAGAATCCATACAACTGAATACCAAAATAAACCAACCAAACCAAAAACAAAAAAAAACAAAAAAAACCAACCCCACAATAAGCAGCAAAGATACAAACAAACAAAAAAAAACACTACAAATAATCCCAGTAACAAGTGGGTAAAGGACCAGAATAGACGTTGTTTCAAAGCAGATAATTGTGTGATTGTGATTTGTTGGGTTGACTAAAAGGTTCGTTAGTTTTTTTCTGTAAGATGGCTCCAGTAGCACTTAGTTGTCTTTAACTTCATATGAAACAACTTCGTTAGATTGTATGTGACAGCTGTCATGTCAGTGTGCATTTAAAAAAAAGACATAAAAATTGGTAAATTTTTTGTGTAGCCATTTTAATATTGAAGATGAAAGGAAAAAAGCAACATTTTTGGCATATTATGCTTTATAATTTCAAGAAAGGTAAAAACGCAAGTGAAACACAGAAACAGATTTGTGCAGTTATGGAGAAGGTGCTGTGACTGATCGAATGTGTCAAAAGTGGTTTGTCAAGTTTCGTGCTGGATATTTCTTGCTGGACGGTGCTCCACAGTCGGATAGACCAGTTGAAGTTGATAGCGATCAAATCAGGACATTAATTGAGAACAGTCAATGTTATACCACGAGGGAGGTAGCTGACATACTCAAAATACCCAATTCAAGTGCTGAAAATCATTTGCACCAGCCTCGTTATGTTAATCACCTTGATGTTTGGGTTCCACATCAGTTCAGCGTAAAAAACCTTCTTGACTACATTTCTGCATGTGATTTTCTACTTAAACATAATGAAAACATTTCATTTTTAAAATAGTGACAGGTGATGAAAAGTGGATACTGTACAATAATGTGGAATGAAAGAGATCATGGGCCAGGTGACATGAACCACCACCAGCCAGACCAAAGACCAGTCTTCATCCAAAGAAGGTGATGTTGTGTATATGGTGAGATTGTAAGGGAGTCCTCTATTATGAGCTCCTTCTGGAAAACCAAATGAGTAATTCCAACATCTACTGCTCTCACTTAGACCAACTGAAAGCAACACTTGTCGAAAAGCATCTGGAATTAGTCGACAGAAAACGGATAATCTTCCATCAGGATAATGCAAGACTGCATGTTTCTTTGATGAGCAGGCAAAAACTGTTACAGCTTGTCTGGGAAGTTCTGATTCATCGGTGTATTCACCAGACATTGCACCTTCGGATTTCCATTTATTTCGGTCTTTACAAAATTCTCTTAATGAAAAAGATTTTAATTCCCTGGAGGACTGTAAAAGGTACCTGGAAGAGTTCTTGGCTCAAAAAGATAAAAAGTTTTGGAAAGATGGAATTATGAAGTTGCCTGGAAAATGGCAGAAGGTAGTGGAACAAAAGAGTGAATATGTTGTTCAATAAAGTTGAAAATGAAAAATGTGTCTTTTATTTTTACTTAAAAATTGAAGAGTTTTTGGCCAACCCAGTATAATAAGAAGCAAATATTGTCCTCATCCATTTCTGGCACAGAGCTCCCAAAACCTTTGGAATTTCCCAAGTGATGAGAGTGACAAAGGTATACTTCGATATGTTAATGAGGTGACTTCTGGACTGCACCTAAGGTTGAGTACTGGTTGCCAGTGGAACCAACCATGTGATTAGAGGGTTGGAACTTTCAGTCCCATCTCTTGAACTCCTGAGAGGGGAAAGGAGCTGAAGGTTGAATTTTATCATCAGTGGCCAGTGATTTAATCAATAATGCCTATTTAATGACGCCTTCATAAAATGTCCAAAGAATAGGGGTTTGAAGAGTGTCTGACACGTGGAGATTTGGGGAGAGTTCTGTGCTTAAAGAAAACACAGAACCTCTGTGCCCTTTCCCTATACCTTTCCCTATGCATCTCTACCATTTGGCTGTTCTGAGTTGTATCCTTTCATAAAAAACTAGTGATTTAGTAAGTAAAATGCTTCTCTCAGTTATGTGAGACACTCTAGCAAATGAGTTGAATCCAAGTAGGAGGTTGTGGGAACCTCTGATTTATAGCTGGTCACCCAAAAGTACATGTAACAACCTGGACTTGAGATTGGTATCTGAAACCAAAGGGGGTCATTGCAACCTCCAATCTATAGCTGGTAGTTCAGAAGCTGAGGTGATAACTTGGCCTTGCAATTGGTATCTATAGTGTGTGTGTGGTGGGATGGGGTGCAAACAGTCTTATGGAACTGAAAATTAGCCTGTGTAATCTGATACTATCTCCAGCTTAATTTTAGTGTGGGAGACAGGCAATAGGTAAATCAACAGGCAGTAAAAACTTGAGATACTGACAGATACCACAAAGAAAACAGAGCAGGAAAAGGAGATAAGGTGTGTTTTGAGGTGGGGGAATGGAGGATTATTTGGGGTAAGTAGATAGTCTTCTTTGAGGAGGTAACACTTGAGAAAAGAACTGAATGACAGCAGTAAGTATGAGCATGTGGTGATCTGGGGGGAGAATATTCTAAGCATTAGAAATAGCAAATGGAAAGACTCAGGCATGGCACAAGCATGGGGTGTTCAAGGAACAACCAGGAGATCATGTGGCTGAAGTGTAATGACAGAGCAGGATTGGTAGGAGGAGAGGTTGGAAGGGGAGATAGGTTATATTAGTGCTTCTCAAACTTTTATGTGCACATCAGTCATCTGGGGATCTCATTAAAATGCATATTGTAATTCACTGGCTCTGGGGTGGAGTCTGAGATGATGTCTTTTTAACCAGCTATCTGGTAATGCTTTAATCCTCTGCTTTGAGTAGCAAGGTGTTAGATGGGATAGTACTTGTGGTCATATTTCGATGTTATGCTTAGTATAGTAGGTGAACAATGGAAGGTTTAGTAAAGAAGCGACACAGTCTTATCTATGGTTTAAAAAGATTGCTCTGGTTATTCTGTGCAGAACACACTACTGATTTCAAGAATAAGTATAGGTAACTACTTAGGAGTTTACTGAGTAACTTAGGTGGGAGATAAAGTGGCTTGAGCTAGAGTCATAGTGATAGGGGTGGTATTGATAAGATTTAGGGTGCATTTTGAAGGTCATCCTGACAGGAACTACTGATAGCAGGGAGTGGAGGAAAAGTCATCAAAGATGACTCCTAGTTTTTAGTTAGAGTACAGTCAACTGGGTGGATGGAAGTATCATATATGAGATACAAAATCTTGGAGGTGGGGCAGGAATTCCCTATGTGTTGAAAAATATCCATGGAGTGCACTGTGCAAACCCTTTTGCTCACTGTGGTAGCCATGGAGGTGTGCCTATCAGATGTCCCTTTAAGAGACAACTTGCCACAGAAAGCGCAGTAAGTTGATAGCCTCCAGTTGCAGATGCCTTCAGGATCTGCCTCAGATTTTGAGCTGAGGCTGTGCTTCCCAGGAAGCATCAGGAATGATGAGTCTGGCTGTGATGCAAGTGTGCCAGAGATCCCTAATGGGAGCTAAACACTTGTATGTATAATTGTATGAGAGCTTGCTAGAGCTCCAACTTTCTCAGAGCTACACTGCAGTCTGAGGCTCCTGCTCTTCAGTCCTCATTCCCTCCCTGTCTCTGTTCACAGGGGTTAGACCCACATCATGGACTGAAGGTTGTCCTTGCTTACTCTTTGTCCCTCTCCCCTTTATCATTCACTGATATTATTCCCAGTATATTGTTTGCACTTTTAACTCCTTCTTGGCATCTGTTTCCCAGAGGACCCAACTGACACTTTCACTTAGAAGTCACAACAAATGGACTTAGGACCAGCCTTTCAGAATCTTATCTACTTTTAAAAAGAGGAGCTTATGAACTTACATCTCTCTGAAACTTGTTTTTCTTCCTGTTATCTATATTCTGGAGTACTGCTGTTTAATCTAAATATATTGTGAGCCACATATGTAATTTTAAACTTTCTAGTAGCCACATTAAAATACATAGGTGTAACTAATTTTGATGATATATTTTAAGTAACTATATCCAAAATACTATTTTAACATATAATCAATATAAAAATTATCAATGAAGTATTTTACGTTTTTAGTAATAATACTGAAATCTAGTGTGTATTTTATAATTAAAGCACATCTCAATTCCTAATTCAAAGCCATAATTCAAGTGTGCAGTAGCCACACGTGGCTAGTGGCTACTGTATTGGACAGCACAGTTCTGAATAGTCTTGAATGCAAATAACTGACCTTGAGAACGGGCAAGAAGTTACTGTTGTATGATTTTTTTTTTTAACTATTTCTGTGGGAAAATATGGACTAAAATCTGGCTGGGGGCTAGGGTCTGAAAATGCATCTCATGCTATCTCTGGCCTCCCCCATGATGGAGAAGTCCCGCTCTGTGGTCCCAGTTGTGAAAGGTACTTTCTTTCCTGCAGCCTCCCTGCTGCTGAGAAAGAGCTATTTTTCTCACATCAGGGGGAGGCAGTCCCCCTGTTCTTATCTCTCTTGGCACAGCAGGAGAGCAACAGGGACATTGTATTCTGTGGGCAGTAGTGGCGTAAGGGTCTGGTTTGGTGTGAAAGACCTATAATCATGGAACTTTCATGCTTTTTTATTGGTAAAATTAGACAACACACACACAATGGTTATAGAGTATTATATAATTAAAGTCCAGGCAATGAGGTAGTGATTATAAAGGCATTTTAAAAACATGTATACAACATTTACTGCGTGCCTCATTGCCAAGTCTGCAAAGTAAGATATAATTACATGGTTTCCAATCTTGTTGCATGTTAGAATCACTTGAAGTTTGTTTGTTTGTTTTTTGTTTTTTTAATGCTGTGTCTGGCTAACACCTGCAGATATTCTAATTTAATTGGTCTGGGGTGCTGCTTGGGCATTGAGATTTTTAAAGTTCCCTAGTAAAGTTTGGGAATCACTGCACTAATATGCAGCAATGTTTGGAAACCACTGATATAGTCCTTTAAACTAGTTAGAAAACATATCTTTTCATTCATACAACAGACATTTATTAGGACACTCTGTGTTAAGCACAGGGCTAAATACCAGGGCCTACTAGGGAACCAGACAGTATAAATATTTATCATCTGGCAAGTATCATACATTATGGAATCCCAGAAGGAGGGAAGGTTCTGCCAGGCACGGTTTCAAGGAGGAAGTAAAGTGAGTCTTGAGGAGTGCATAGGAATTATCTCGATGGATGGGGAGAATATGAAGTGAGGAGAAATTGCATTTCTGGGGGGAAAGACTATGGTATAAAAACATATTCAGGATATATTTGGTTAGGGTATATGTTGGAGTGTGGTATGAATGATCAGAGATAAAAATGGAAAAGTAGACTGGGGCTTTGTGATGAGCCTCATTAGCTCAGGAGTTTGGAGTTTATGCTTCAGTTTTATGTCTGTTTTGATTTCTCCCAATGACATTGAAAACTCTATGAGAGTGGATTTCTTATTAACAGTTCAGAAGTCAATAGAAATTTCATGGAGAATAAGGATCAGGTTTACTTTTTGGAAAGATCACATTGGTGGTAGGATAGAGGGTGGACCAAGGACAGCAAAATAGATGAGAGACTAAATATTAGGATTAGAGAAAGGTGAGTGGGATCACAGGATATGTAGGTATCTTACTCTGCTCAGAGTGCCAAAACAAGATACCAAAGACTGGGTGGCTTAAACAGAAATTTATTTTCTCATGATTCTAGAGGCTAGCAGTCCATGATCAAGGTTCTGGACAATGGGATTTCTGGTTAAAGTCCACTGCCTGGCTTGTAGATGGCTGCCTTCTTAACATGTGCTCACATGACTTCTTTTTTGTGTACCCTTGGAGGGAGGAAGGGGTGGGGGGCTCTTGGGTGTCTCTTCTTATAAGGACACTAATCCTATTGGATCAAGGCCCCACCCTTATGACCTCATTTATCTTTAATTACTTCTGTAAAGGCCCTCTCTACAAACATAGTTACACTGGGACTGGAAGTTTAGCATGTGAATTTTGGGGGGAAACAATTTAGTCCATAGCATAGGGTGTCTTTTTCTCCCTCAGTGACTATGATGGCACCTATGCTCTCTGTTCACAGTGTAGAGAAACAAACAGGAGTTTAGGAATCTATCAGAACTGGGTGTTTATCACCTACCAACTGAGTGGCCTTGGAGAAGTCACTTAAAGTCTCTTAGTTTTCTTACCTGTAAAATGGAGATAATATTATTTTGAGAATTGCATGAGAGAGTGGAGGCTTCTGGCCTTGAGTCTGCCAGGTGATGGGTGATCAGAAATGGGTAGTTTTGCATGTTGGTATGCACTTTGCCTACTGATTTGTAATTTCTGTCACTGATTTCATGGTTTCCAGTTACAACTTCAGAGTCACCATCTACCAGCAAAAAGAGAGTAACTGTAGGATTCACTGCAAAAGAAAATAAATCTGCTTCTTTCCCATGTGATTTCACAGTAGGTACTGCATTGAAGGGGGGCCTGGGCTACTTTTGTGCACATGAGCATAGTTTATGTGAACTGTTTCTATTCACATGTCTAATCTTCAGTTGTTCATTACTTTGTGGTCACCATTCTTGCTAGCCTAATTCTCTAATAGTTATGAGATGTTTTAAGTAAACATTGGAAAATAATACAATGCAAAGTGCTGCTAATAGAAAACAGCAGGGGGAAGGAGAGAAGTCCTTTTAATTTTTATTACCAGTCTAACTCTATTAAAATTCCCAATTGAGGTTAAGGTTATCTGGGAAAAACAGAGAGGAAACCTAAACTAGCAACATGAGCATTATAAATAATAGATCTTCAACTGGTCTTTCTGTTCTTTGAAGATTCTGTGGGTACACCTTTTTTTTACTGCAATTACACATTAGCAGAATTCAAAATAGAAAATATAGCATATGTCAATAGCGGCACCATATCGGCTTCAGTCTTTTTTAAAAATTTAGAAGTTAAATGCTTTTGGTGTTGAGATTTTTTCTTTTTTAATATACTAGACTTCAGTATAAGCATTTACAAACTCCCAAGGAGTAGAATTAGGTATTTTTTCAAGTTCAAGAACGCTCTGAAAGAGTTTCAATTTGGTTTCTGTTTTTGTCTCTTCACCAAGAAAGGTGAATGCAGATTGCCTCCAGTAGGAATCTGAGTGCTTTAATCAGAAACCTGGCAACATATGTAGGGGAAGGCAAACAGAGGGCAATTGCTTCCCTGAAGTAATTTTTAAAAAAATTATTTTATTGAAGTATAGTCGATTTACAATGTTGTGTTAGTTTATGGTATATGGCAAAGTGATTCAGTTATATATATATGAATTATATACATAAAAGAATATATGAGTATATATATTCTTTTTCATATTTTTTCCATTATGGTTTATCACAGGTTATTGAATATAGTTCCCTGTGCTGTACAGTAGGACCTTGTTGTTTATCCATTCTACATATAATCCTTTCGCCTGCTAATCCCCAACTCCCAATCCATTCCTCCTCCACCCCCTCCCCCCTTGGCAACCACAAGTCTGTTCTCTATGTCTGTGAGTCTGTTTCTGTTTTGTGGATAAGTTCATTTATGTCATACTTTAGATTCCACACATAAATGGTATCATATGATATTTGTCATTCTCTTTCTTAGTTAACTTAGTATGATAATCTCTAGGTCCATCCATGTTGCTGCAAATGGCATTATTTTATCCTTTTTTTAATAGCTGAGTAGTAGTCCATTGTATATATGTGCCACATCTTCTTAATCCATTCATCTGTTGATGGACATTTAGGTTGCTTCCACGTCTTAACTATTGTAAGTAGTGCTGCAGTGAATACTGAGGTGCATGTATCTTTTTGAATTAGAGTTTTGTCCAGGTATATGCTCAGGAGTGGGACTGCAGAATCATATGGTAACTATTTTTAGTTTTTGAGGACGCTCCATACTGTTGTTCATAGTGGCTGCACCAATTTACATTCCCACCAACAGTGCAGGAGGGTTCCCTTTTCTCCGCACCCTCTCCAGCACTTGTTATTTGTAGGCTTTTTAATGATGGCCATTCTGACCATTTGAGGTGGTAGCTCATTGTAGTTTTGATGTGCATTTCTCTGATAGTTAGCGATGATGAGCATCTTTTCATGTGCCTGTTGGCCATCTGTGTGTCTTCTTTGGAGAAATGCCTATTTATGTCTTCTGCCCATTTTGTTATTGCTGTTGTTGTTGTTTTATTGAGTTGTATGAGCTGTTTACGTATTTTGGAAATTAAGCCCTTGTCGGTTGCATCATATGCAAACATTGTCTCCCAGTCTGTAGGTTGTCTTTTCATTTTGTTTATGGTTTTCTTTGCTGTGCAAAAGCTTATAAGTTTGATTAGGTCCCATTTGTTTATTTTTGTTTTTATTTCTTTTGCCTCAGAAGACTGACCTAAGAAAACATTGATATGATTTATGACAGAGAATGTTTTGCCTATGTTCTCTCAGAGTTTTATGGTGTCATGTCTTATATTTAAGTCATTAAACCATTTTGAGTTTATTTTTGTGTATGGTATGAGGATGTTTCCAACTTCATTGATTTACATGTGGCTGTCCAGCTTTCAGATGGTGTAGTCTTAAGTGAAAACAGCTATCATTTTCATTTGTGGTAAGGAAAGGAAATAAAATAGGGACTTTAAAATTAAAAAATAATAATAATGTTTAAGATGGCTACTACCATAAGAATACCAGCATAGCAGAATTGGAGAAGGACCTGAGGATCACTTAGTCTACCTCCTTTACTTTTAAGAATAAGGAAGTGAAATGACTTGCTCAAAGTCCAACATAGTTTGTTACGGAGCT